>NC_133620.1:477470885-477490885 GCF_048593235.1 Sminthopsis crassicaudata | reverse complement strand
ATGTCTAGGAGCAAAGATGACCCAGTGAGTTTGGTTGGTGTCCCAGATGTCTCCATTTCTTCCTTTACAACCAGCACCCCAAGGTAGAGAGCAGCTTGTTATGAACAGATTTTAAAAATGTTTTCATTGATTTATTTAATTATTAAAGCTTTTTATTTTTCAAAAGATCTGCCTGGACAATTCTTCAACATTAGTCCTTGCAAAACCTTGTGTTCCAATTCCCCCTCTTCCCCTCCCCCTCCCCTAGATGGCAAGTAATCCAATATATGTTAAACATGGTAAAATATAGGTCCAATCTAACATATGCATACAGATTCATGCAATTATCTCGCTGCACAGGAAAGATCAGGTCAAAGAGGAAAGAAAATGAATAAGAAAACAAAATGCAAACGAACAACAAAAAGAGTGAAAATGCTATGTGGGGATGCATCCTCAGAGGAACAGAAAATTCTTAAAACCTCTCCTCTCCGTCCTCTGCCCACTGAAATCTAGGCTGGCTTCCCCCACTGCCCATTTTGGAGTCGATGGATTTCCCTGGGCCTCAGTTTCCCCCTCTGGAAAATAAGGGGGTTGGATTCGTTTCTGAGGTCCCTTCCAGTCCTGAATGCCACGAGCCTTTGTCCCCTGGGACAAAGTGGAGGAGGGGATGAGGAGGGGGCACAGTGAAGGAGGAGTTGGGGAGGGGCTGGTGCCCCCTGAAAATGAGGCAGTCCCGGAGCCCAGGGACTGGTGCAGATGCAGGGGAAGCTGCAGGAATCTCTACGAGTGCAGAAGGTCAGCGAGCTGAAGTGAGTTTTCTTTTGAGACGTCTGAAAGTTGCATAAGAGACCTTGAGATTCCTGGATATCACCTCAGCAGAGCCTGGCCCGGGGCCGGGGATGCCCAGATTAAACAATAGGGTGGAAATGGGTGAGGCAGGCTGTGCCCCTCAGTGGCAGAGGAGGGCACGGACACAGCCCCTCTCCTTCCTCAGCAAACCCTCAGCTTCACCCCCCCCACGGCTGACCTTCCTTCAGACTGCTGAAGGGGGAGAGGGACTCTGGGAAGAAAACAACACGTGGAATGTTGACCATGACCTTACTCCCCGTTTGCTACATTAGACACTGACCTTGAGTGAGATCTGGGACTCTCCCTCTGTGTGTGTGTGTCTGTCTCTGTCTGTAACTTTCTCTGCTTCTGTCTCTGCCTCCCTCTCTCTCTCCTCCCTCCTCCCTCTCCACTTGCTCTCTCTCTGTCTTTCTGTTTGTTGCCTCTGTTTTTCTCTATATGTATCTTTCTCTGTTCCTGTATGTGCATGCTTGTTTCTCATTCTCTCTGCTTCTCTGTGTCTGTGTCTCTCTGTCTCTCTCTTTGTCTCTGTCTCTCTCTGTCTTTGTTTCTCTCAGTTGAGTGGAGTGACGCTGCCCCTCGAGGGGAGCTCTTTCAGACCTCACCGTATATCGTTTGTTCTCCCCTGCACACTTTCTCCATTTGCTTTCTCTGTCGACACGGATAACTGGGTTCTTTGTCATTTGTTCGACGTGTCCATTGAGGAGCTGGAATCTGGTGGGGGGGGGCTGTTGGGCCCAGAGACTGGCCCCCTTTCTCATTAAGAAACAGAAATCAGGCGCTGTAGCTTTAACCTAAAACACATTCCCTGGGCCCGGGGTGGGGAACGCCCTGGCTGCAGCCATAGAAGGTCACAAAATCACTGGGCCTGGCCCTGCCAAGCAGCCTGCCCCCGCTCGGCTCTTTAGGCTGATAATTTGGCGAATGATCTTATAAACATCCAAGTGGCCCCTGGCTGAACCAAGGTCCCAAGCCCTGCTGGGGACTACTGGGGCTAGCGAGCTGGGCACTGGTGGGGCAAAGCCCAGTGACCGACCTTGGGCCTTGGCCTCCTCCCGGGCACCCAGATTTCCCCAGGGTGGATGAGGAGACCTTGGAGATCTCAAATCTTTCCTGGGGTTGGAGCTGTGTAGACAATGCCCCAGTCCACGCAGGCCCTGCCACAGAGAGAGCCTTTCTCAGGCAGTGCACCGTTCGTGGAGCCATAGGGCTCTGGCCAGCAGGAAGGGGCGCTGGAACATCTTCTCTGCACATTCAAGGCCCCTTTCTCTGTCCCATCTCATCTGAGCACAGTGTTGTTCCACAGCTCAACGTATGAGTCCGTCTATCTTGCTGCAGTCCCTTCCTCGTGGGTCGTAGCTGCTGTTTGCCACTTTCACCCATTCGCCGGGTGTGAGGCGACCTTGGGCCAGCTGGGGGCGGGGTGGGGGAAGCTGCTACTGCACAGGGGCTCTGGTCACTGTCTCAGCTGAGGTTTGGCCATGGCCAAAAGGCCCTTTCCCAATAAATGTAAGCGCAGACCGCGGAGCGTCCCAGCTGAGGGAGAATGTTCGGGGTGGGACTCTCACAGCTGAGCTCCTACAGATGGATGCGTAGAGTGCAGGCGTGTCAGGGCTGCTGGCAGGAGGATGGACCCCTTTCTTGGCCTTCCCTGTGGTCTCGATCTGTAATCTATAAATTGGAGGAGCCAGTGGGACACCCCAATCACCCCCAAAGACCCTCAGAAATGTCATCCAAGGGAAGCTGGGAGAGCTCAGTGGCCAGGTAGTGGGGAGCCCGCCCTGCAACAAGGCCTCAGGACCTTGGAGGGCCCTGCCCGCTCCCCAGAAGGAAGAGCAAGTGAAGTCAATCCGAGCTCGGTTCCACTGGTGTGGGCCCTCGTGCCGGGGCTCCACATTGTTGGGGTCCAAGGGCCACGGGAAAGGCTCTGATGCGGGGGCCGGCCCGCCTCCTCGCAGTTTATGGCAGAACTAAGTCCAGCAGGCCGGCCCCTCTCGGGGTCGGGGCTTCCGGCAGGGGACAGCTCCTCCGTGAGCTTCCCCGCACAGGTCAGAGGGGACCTTCCAGCTGTTTTCAGTCCTGGATCCTAAGCAATCCCCTCCCGAGGTATCCACGGCTTACTGACGCACACAAAATAAACACTGATGTCATGCCTGCGGTATGACCCCCAGAACCATCCCAGCGCGGGCCCACGTTGACCCACAGCCATGGCTCACGAGCCCCCACCGGAGGGTTTCCTTTTTCTGTAGTCTCTCAGAGGACAGACAGCAAAGGCATTTAGAGAAGTGAGAAAAAGCTGACTTCCCCTTCCCTCCCACGCCCGTCGGCCCTGGAGCAGCCGTGGAAATGCGCCCCGACAGTGGGCAGAGTGAGCGGGCGCAGGGGTCCTCTGAGGGTAACTTACAGATGCTCCTGGGTGCCTTTGTGCTTGTTACCGTGCGCTCTCCCTCGCTGGGCCGGATCAGCGCTAGTCACCCATGTCTGTCCTCCGTTATGTATGCATAAATGGCTACTTCTCATAGAATGACTTTGGGTCCCATTTTATTTTTCAATTAGTAAAGATTTATTTTATCCTCCTCCTCTCTTCCCCCATGTTAAAGGAGAAATAGAAAAAAGCTCTGACCCTTCGACTGACGCCACAAGCAGATAACAGAAGCTGGGCAGGGGGCTCTCCCCACAAGGCCAGCTCTTTTCCTGACTCCGGTACCCGGGCAGAGGCCAAAACCTTCTGCTTCAGAAAACGAGCTGGCTTAGAACCAGAGAACTCAGATCTTCTCAGAAGGTCAGCAAGGTAGCACAGTGGATAGAGTGCAGGCCCAGGGGCAGGAAGACCTGAATTCAAATCCAACCTCAATACTTCCTCACTGTGTGACCCTGAGCAAGTCACTTCCCCCTGTTTGCCTCAGTTTCCTAGTTGGTAAAATGAGCTGGAAAGGAAATGGCCAGCTCCTCCAAGATCTCTGGACAGTCAGACATGACTCAACAACAACAGCAAGAGCAACAAGAAAATATTCTCCAGACCCCCTGGTCCTTAAGGGCTGGCTTTTGGGACCTTCATCCTCCACCTCCCTGGCTGCCACCATTAGTCTGCCTGTTGGTAGCAAGCCCTGCCTGTTCCTGTGTGATGGCCAGCGACCATGTGCCATGTGCTATGGAGCCTCTGAGGCCTCCCCTCGAGGGCATGGGATATGGTGAAAAGGGAGCCTGGCTGAGTGTCAGGAAGCCTGGCGGTCACATCCCGGCTGCACCAGGACCCGGGCCTCCTGCTGTCCCTAAGCCTAGTCAGCCTTCCAGACCTGCCTGGTGAGGGTTAGCCACGGCTCCAGCCCCAGAGGGAGATGTCTCTGACCGGCGTTTGGAAAGGGTCGGGGAGGTGGGCTTCCCCCAGCCGGAGGGAAGCCGGAATCTTGGGAAGACTGTGTCACAGAGCGGGAGCCAGAAGCAGGGGAGATGGCCGAGTTAGGCTGGTGCCAGGGGATTTTCTGCCTGGAGAATGTCCGCGCCGCCCGTGAGAAATTGCTCCGTGGACCTTTTGTGGCCGCCCAAACTGGCAGAGGGCAAACCGTGAGTCATCTGTGGAGGTTAAACTGGCTGCTTATTTGTGTTGGGAGAGCAGATTTCGGGGGAGTTGGATCCTGCCTGAGAGGAGAGCATTTACACAAAGAGACTCTGGGAACATAAACACCCCCTGCCGTGGGCCAGGGTGGCCAGCTTCCCTCCCGGGGAGAAGGGAGGCAACTCTGGTGAGTCAGCAAAGGACAAGAAGACAAACAAACAACCTGGAAAGCCTGGAGGTGAAGACCCTCGCCTCCTGGGGCTGGAAGGAGGCCAGCCAGCTAGGGAATATTCCTCTTGGGCCCCCAGACCCAGAAGAGGAGGCTTTTCTCTAAAGCCCTCACTTCCATGGATGTACATGGCCAAGGATAGGCGGCCAGAGGCAGCCTGGGCAGTGCCGGGGGAGGCTTAGGAGCCCAGGCAAGCTTGTCGCCTCTCAGTGCCAAATCATTAGTTGTGGCAAGTTGCCAGTGTGCCGAGAGGCAGATTTAGGCTCGATTGGGAACCTTGCAGCCTCCCCCAATAGAAGGAACGGGCTGCCTGGGCACAGCAGGCAGGTGGGCTCTCCCTCCCGGGAGGTCATCAAGCAGAGGCACCAGGTTCATGTAGAAGTTGGACTGGGTGATCCAAAGGCCCTTCCTATTGGACTTCCTCCTTCCCTCTCTCAGCAGGGCTCCCGGCTGGGCAGGAGAGACAGTGACTGGCGATAGAGGCAGCCTCGCCTCGGGAAGCCCTGGCTCAAGACCTGGTGCACCTTGGACTGAATGGGGAAGTCCCTCCACCTGCTCTGGTGGAGCCTGGTGGTTTGGGGGACGTGTCGGTGATTTCCAGAGGTGGCCCTGGATGCTAGCCACTCTCCAGCAGCCCGGAACCGAGGATGGAGGCGGCAGCTGCCACCTGACACTCCCCAGGGACACCCCAAGACGAGCTCTTTGGATAATGACTGCATGGATGAGCGGATCTTCAGAAGTGACATCAAGCGTGACAAGCCGCCCATGGGAGAAAGTGCGAATTTTAAACAGGGGATTGATAAACTTGGCCAGAGCACGGCTGTCGGTTCATGTGCCATCCTTATAGAAAAGGCCCTGGGAGGCTGGTGAGTGCCCAGAGGAGGCAGACTAGAACAGGGAAGGGTCGGGAGCCCAGGTTCAAAAATATGCATACAATATATATTACATGCATAGGTATATTCTCTCCCTCCCTTCCACTTTTCTCCCACCCACTGAAAAGGCAACAACATATGAAATGATGCAAAACACATTCCCACGTTAATCATATTACCAAAAAAGAACAATAAAAAGTGAAAAAGTTACGCTTCAGTTCGCATTCAGAATATCCCAGTTCTCTCTCTGGTGATGGCGAGAAATTTTTCGTCCTGAGTCCTCTGGAATCGTCTGGGAACACCGCAGTGATCAAAGTAGCCAGGCCCTCCTCAGCTGATCATCATTGCGAGACTGCTGTTCCTTCTGATCTCCAGAGTCTTCTCCTTCACTTTGCATCCGTTCATAGAGGTCTTGTCAGGCTTTTCTGAATCGACCTCACTTGCCATTTCTTGTAAGACAGTAGTACCCCATCACAATCACGTGTCACAACTTGGTTAGCCATTTCCCACAGGGTGGGCAACCCCATAATTTCCAGTTCTTTGCCACTATAAATATTTTTGGTGTGTAGAGGTCCTTTTTCTTTTTCTTTGACTCTTTGGGATACAGACCTAGTTGAGAGCTAGCCCTTTGGATATTGTCCCAAAATGCTCTCCAGAATGGTTTACAATTCCAACAGTAATTGATGTCCTTATTTCCTTTCAATCCCTCCACTATTTTGTCATTTCTGATAGAGGGGAGGTGGTACTTCTGAATTTTTAATTTCCATTTCTCTAATCAGTCGTGATTTAGAGCATTTTTATGTGACTATAGATAGATTTGATTTCTTCTGCCTGTTCATCTCCTTTGACCATTTATCACTTGAGGAAAAGCTCTTATGTTTTATAAATTGGTTCACTTTCATATATATTTGAGAAATAAAGCCTTTATTAGAAATTTTGATATGACTTCATTGGCTGTGATACCTTTTGGTATAGTGTCGTTTCCCTGATTATCTCTTTAATGAGGTCTAGTTTTGCTTTTGCTTTGCTTGAGATCATAATGACTACCCTGCCTTTTTTATTTCATCTGAAGCATATTATGCTCCACTCCTTTTACTCTCTATGTATCTTTATGTCTCAAATTGCATACAATGGATTGCAGGATTGTGGTTTTTAATCCATTCTGCTATCCACTTCTGGTTTATGGGTGAGCTCATCCCATTCACATTCATAGTTATAATTATGTTGCTGTTCAGTCATGTCTGACTGACTGACTGACATTTGAGGTTTTCTTGGCAAAGAGACTGTAGTGGTTTGCCATTTCTTCTCCGCCTCCGAGGAACTGAGACATATAGGGTGAAGTGATTTGGTCACACAGCTGGTAAGTGTCTGAGGTCCAATCTGAACTCAGGAATATGAGTCTTTCTGATTCCAGTGCTCTGTTCCTCTATCTATTGTGCCACCTAGCTACCCATTATTCTCACTGTATGTTTTCCTTCATCCTATTTTCTTAGGTCTATTCTCTCTCTTTTCCTCTCTCTCTCCTTCTTTCTCTTTCTCCCCCCATTTCCCCCCAAGATAATTAGGGCTAAGTGACTTGTCCAGAGTCACAAGCTTGCAAGTGTCAAGTGTCTGAGGCTGGATTTGAACTCAGGTTCTCTTGACAGCTAGTGTTCTATCCACGGTGCCACCTATCTGCCCCATTGATTCTCTTTTTGAATTTTCTTGCATCAAAATCATTTCCACCCAACTTTTTCTCTATCACTTTTATCTCTTTCTTTAACTGTCCCAGAAACTCTTGTTGGGAGTGAGTCCAATTTATGCATTTTCTTTGAGGCTTTGCTTGTGGCTGTTTTCACATTGTCATCTTCCGATTTTGTGTCTGGATCGTCCTTACTACTGTAGTAGCTTTTCAAGGCTAGGTCCTTTTTCTGTTGTTTGCACATTTTCCCAGCCTATTTCTTGACTTTGAATACTATGGTTAAGTTGGATTCTGCTCACCTAGGGTTGGGAAGGCACTATCCCAAGCTTCAGGCCTTGCTGCTGTTTTCAGAACTAGTTCTAGAGCTGCAACAGATGTTCAGTGCTCCCAGTGATCCAGGGAGAGATATGGTCACCAGTCTCCTGGTCTGCACTCCGGTCTTCACTCAAGAAGTGTCCCTGCTCCCCTACAGCCACAAGTGCTAGTAACTCCTCTTGACTCTATTATTGTGACCAAAGCCATTGCTTCCTTCTGATCCGAAGGTTTTTGTCAGAGATAAATAAATTAAATTATTGGCAGAGTTACCTTCATTCTATACTCCAAGGCAACCAGAATTCTCATTTCATAAAGCTCTTGGCCATTATTTCTTTTTTTTTAAATTATATTTTTAGATATTTTTTTCCTGGGCTGGGAAGGCACTATCCCAAGCTTCAGGCCTTGCTGCTGTTTTCAGAACTAGTTCTAGAGCTCCAACAAATGTTCAGTGCTCCCAGTGATCCAGGGAGAGATATGGTCACCAGTCTCCTGGTCTGCACTCCGGTCTTCACTCAAGAAGTGTCCCTGCTCCCCTACAGCCACAAGTGCTAGTAACTCCTCTTGACTCTATTATTGTGACCAAAGCCATTGCTTCCTTCTGATCCGAAGGTTTTTGTCAGAGATAAATAAATTAAATTATTGGCAGAGTTACCTTCATTCTATACTCCAAGGCAACCAGAATTCTCATTTCATAAAGCTCTTGGCCATTATTTCTTTTTTTTAAATTATATTTTTAGATATTTTTTTCCATCCACATATGCCAAAATATCTTCTTTCTCAAATAGCAAAGAAAAAACATGAAAGAAAACAATTCAATATGGCAAGTAGAACATGATAAATTGATGAGGTCAAGTATGTTTTCTCATGTCTCTTCCTTGAGCCAGATTTGGTTTTATGATTCATGGTCCATTATTTAGTAGTTGTAGTCATTGTATATATTTATGCTTTTCTTGCTTCTGTTCAAATTTTTGCATCCATTTGCATCCATCAACCTAAATCTTCCCTTGATTTTTTCATCATATTTGTCTTTATATTTATCATACATTTCATTGTATTTGTTGTTAGTTACAGTAATATAGCAATATTCCATTGTATTCATGTGCCCATTTCCCAATTCACAGGAATGAACTTTGTCTCCCCATCTTTCCTACCACAAAAAAGAGCTGCTCTGAATATTTCAGATTGTAAAGAGCCTGCCTTTTTTTTTTCCAGCATTGACTTCATTGGGACATATATCTACTAGGAGAATCTCAGTTGCCAATAAGGGGATTTCCATTAAGACTTGTCCTCAAAGTGTTAATTGCCAAAAAAGGCAGCAGAGTTCATAGAGCAAGGAAAGGGAGGAAGCCCATTTTAAGGAGAGTAAATTCCTGCCTAGACCTGGAGTCCCCTGAGACTCCATCACTCCACCAAGTGAACAAGCATTGCAAATGGTCATAGTCCTAAAAGGGTATGAACAATTTAGCCACTTTCTTAGATAAATTCTAAATTATCTTCCAGAATACTTGGATCAAGTTCCAAATCCACTAAAATAATAATAATAATAATAATAATAATAATAAAGCATTATACAGAGCTTTAAGTTTTACAAAGTGTTTTACATATATTATCCCATCTGGTCCGCCCAATAATCCTGTGAAGTAAATGCTATTTTTATCATTTTAAAGAAGAAAAAAAAATGAGGCTTGAAAAAGGGAATGTCTTGGATCCTATAGTTAGTAAAATTCCTAAGGCAGGATTTGAATACAGGTCATCCTATTTCCAAGACCACTCCTCTAACCACTATCCCAGCATGCTTATCTTTCCTCATCTTTCCAGCTATATCTGTTCCCATCTTTTGTCACCTTTGCTGGAGGTGAGGGAAAAATCAGATTGTTTTCATTTGCATTTCTTTTATTCATAGTAATTTGAAGAAGTGCAATTGTTTTGAGAGCTTTTTGTTCATTTCCTTTGACCAATTACCTTTTGGGGAATAGTTTTCAGTCATATATTTTTCTTAGTTTCCTATGAAGGAATGAAAACTTATTAAGGATTTATGCACCAAGAACTGTTTGAAGTATGTGTGGAGGACAAGATTTACAACTGTAAAACTGAAGACATCTCTGTCCTCAAGGAACTTAAATGTGAGGACAGAACACTTATAAGGGTATAGTGGCCAGGGAGGGATATTCTAATCTGGCAAGTTACATGGGTTGCAGTTGGAAGAATAGGAAAGTAGATGGTTCACATTTTACAATAGTAATGGAAGTATTGACTTGATTATGGTTCCAGAACTTGAAAGTGGGAGAGTGGAAAAAGGAGAGAGAAAGAGAAACACAGAAATAAGACGGCGGTCAAGAAGAGGGCCATGAGTAAAGAGAAACATGGTTAGAGCCAGCTCAGATATGGTAGGCTACAGGAAACTATTCTCACTGAGAAGAGTAGGGCCCCAGGACAGGAGAGTCAGTACTAAAAGAGTTAAGTTGCCTGCATATCTTTGGCTATCAGAGCCTTATTAGAGATATTTCATACAGAGATTTTTTTTCTCTAGTCAAACTGTTTTCTTCTCATCATAGCTGCATTAATTTTGTTCATGTCAATACTTCCATTAGTATTGTAATAATTCAAGTGTTCCAGTTTGTCTTTTTCAATTACCTCTCTCCCACCTGCCATAGTTATAATAATGAAAGGTTGTCATTATGAAAGTGAAGATCTTAGGCCAAATAAAATTACCTTAGCCCCCGGCAGAGGCAGAAAAGAAAGAGGGCAGAATCACCAAGAAGGAGCTGAACTTTGATAGAATGAAGAAATGAGGAGGAGGAGGAGGAGAGGTGGTAATTAAATGTAATTGTTAGAAGTTTTTCCAATTCTCAATGAGAAATTCAGTTGCCAATAAGGGGATTTCCATTAAGACTTGTCCTCAAAGTGTTAATTGCCAATAAAGGCAGCAGAGTTCATAGAACAAGGAAAGGGAGGAAGCCCATTTTAAGGAGAGTAAATTCCTGCCTAGACCTGGAGTCCCCTGAGACTCCATCACTCCACCAAGTGAACAAGCATTGCAAATGGTCATAGGCCTAAAAACTGGCAGCAAGAATAACAGAAAAGCCCAGGGTCTTGATTTCAGTGTAAGAAGTCACCTCGTTTTGGAAAGAGATCATTTCAGATGGTTCAGAGGAAATAGGAGTAGTCATAGGTGAACAGTTTAGCAAGGAAGTTATTTAAGGAGTGGGGGACCCTCTCAAGAGTGACAATTTGAAGATATCAAGAGAACCTAGAGGCTGTTGTGGATGCACACAGAATTCACTTACCAATCCATTTTTTAGAGACATGTATAAAAGAGGAAAGCAAAGGTAGGAAATGGTGAAAATAAAACTTTTTTAGGAAGAATGGTTTCAGAAAAGCCTGGAAAAACTTACAAGAACTGATGCTGAGTAAAAAACTTACAAGAACTGATGCTGAGTAAAGTGAACAGAACCAGGAGAACACTGTACACAGCAACAGCAGGATTGTGTGATGCTCAACCATGATAGACTTAGCTCTTCTTAGCAATGTATTGATCCAAGGTGATTCCAATAGACTCGGGATGCCATCTGCATCCAGAGAGAGAACTGTGGAGACTGAATGTGGATCAAAGCATCCAATTTTCACCTTTTTTGTTTTGTTTTTCTTTCTTGTGGCTTTCCCCTTTTGTTCTGATTTTTCTTTCCAAATATGACTCATATGGAAATATGAACAAAATGACTGTACATGTACAAACTATGTCAGTTTTCTTGCTGTCTTGGTAAACGTGGGAGTTGTAAAGGAGGGAGGGGAAAAAATTTGGAACTCAAAGTCTTGCAAAAATAAATGTTGAAAACTACTTTTACATGTAATTGGAAAAATAAAATACTATTGAAATAAAAAGTAGCATCAGAGAAGGGCACAGCAGAGAACAAAAGAAAGCCTACAAGGAACCAAAGAAAAGATGAATATTATGAATTCTATATCTTCCATTATTAAGTATGCTTTCTTGAAATGGAAATTCATTGTTAGATATTTTGAATCCTCCCTGATGTTCTGCTGGACACATGATAATGCTTTTTTTTTTCTTTTTTCTGTCTTTCTTTTTCTTTTTTTGTTTTTGTTTTTCCTATTTTATATTTGTTTTAAATAAACAAAACTATTTAAAAAGAATAGTGTCAGGGGTGCTGAAGTTCTGACTGAATAGAGGCTGATGAGAAAAGTGAAGGTCAACAAAAATGATTGTTTTCTGAGTTATATTTGGGTAAAGGAAAAGGATTTTTAAAGAAGGATAAGATCAATACTTCATGGGGAGGGTACAGCGATGCCTTGTTCTGATTTCACAGCCAAGGAGGCAGGAAAGATCCATGTCGGTGAATAGAGATTTGGTGCCTGAGAGAAAGGGGAGCACTTGGCTGAGTTCAGGAGAACTGCCTCCCTGGGTCCTGAAAGAACTGACAGATGGACAAGAAATGGCACGTTTAGGGCACAGGAGCTGCCTCTGTTTTAGATATCCAGACAAAGCTGTGATTTTATCAATGTACTTGTCCCTTGCCATGATGCCTGCCTAGGCTGTGGGACTGCACTGCTGTCTATGGCCTCCCCTAAGTCCCCACACAGGGACTACCCAAAAGTCTGGAGGACTCCCACGAGCTCGCCATCAGTCAGGTGCATGGGCCCTGAAGAAGTCAGGAAGCTTGAATTTAAATCTGAGCTCAGACACTTAATAGCTGTGGGACTGGACAAATCATGTCGCCTCTGTCTGCCTCAGTTTCTTCAAATGTGAAATGGAGAGAATGAGAGCGCCTAGGATTTTGGGGGATCGAATGAGAGAATGTTTCTAAAGTACTTAACATAGAGCCTGGCACTTCAGCGATCTTGCTAGGTGACCATCCATCTTTTCCTGGTCTGTGCATTTTCCTGATGACTCAGCTTCCTAAAGTTGGCTCTTGTTCATGATTCCTTAGAGTTTATTGTCTGTTTATCCCCGCCACACGTCTTTGTGTTGCTGGGCAGGCTATGCTCATTGTTCATTCTCTGGAGAGGATCCCACTGTTGCCCACAGATGTACAAGAGCAGTAGAATGGCCATATCACCAAAGGAGCCCTTGTCTGTTCCTGGGAGAAGTCAGAAGTCTTTAAAGGAGCTTCTCAATTCCCCTTCATCATTATTGTAAATTGGAGCTAGGAGCCCCAGGAAAAAAAATAAGGTTTGACAATGATCTGGCTCCCACTGCTCAGCCTCTTCTGCACTTATCCGTTGGGATCACACAGCACCTAAATGTTGAATATGAGATTCAAATTTTGTCCAGCCAGCTCTATCCCCTCTGTCCCCCAGATCTGAACCCTCTGTCCTCCAGCTCTATCCCCTATATTCCCCAGTTCTATCCTGCTGCCCCCTCTGTCCCATCTGGCAATAAGTTAAGCACTGCAGCCATGATTTTCCCATCCGAATCAGAGTGTCATGAAAGAGACAGAGATGGCGGCTTCTCAGTGATTATGATTTTACAGCTGAGCTACAAGACACTGTGAAAACCTGCAGCTCTTTGTGCTCACTCCCCCCCCCCCCAAAGGGCGCTTTGACAGCCCAGAAATCTTCCAGAGTCCTCAGCCTCGGGCCGTAGCTACTCTGAGCCTGAGAGCCCACAGCCGCCCTGCTCCCTTCTAGCACAAAGCTCCGGCATTTATAAAGTGTGTCCCCCCTCCCCACCCTCCCCCATTAAAGAACCCCCCCCAGGACACTTCCCAGGTATGTCAAAAACCCAGAAAGTCTTAGATGACAGTTTCCATTTTAACTCATTTAACGGAAGCCTGTGGTCAGTGACTGGACAGGAAAGATAGATAGGAAGGGAAAGGAGACCTCTAGTGATGGAGGGGTGCCCTGTGGACTGGGTATGACTTAGCCTCCTTGGCCCGGGGAGGAAAAGCTAAGAGGTAGGGGAGGAGCTGACTGGCTGCTTGGGAGGAGCTGACTGG
This sequence comes from Sminthopsis crassicaudata, assembly GCF_048593235.1. Taxonomy (NCBI): domain Eukaryota; kingdom Metazoa; phylum Chordata; class Mammalia; order Dasyuromorphia; family Dasyuridae; genus Sminthopsis; species Sminthopsis crassicaudata. Next base: position 477,477,450 of record NC_133620.1, on the reverse strand, counting down.
CTGCTTGGGAGGAGCTGACTGGCTGCTTGGGAGGAGCTGACTGGCTGCTTGGGAGGAGCTGAATGGCTGCTTGGGGAAGAAGCAGGGTCCCCTCAGTGGAAGTCTTTAAGCCAAGGCCGGACAGCTGTGGCTCAGGGAGGGGCATGTGTGGGGAAAGGGGTTCTTGGTGGGGAACACTGTGGTTGGATGATTGGGGTTAGATGGCTGCTACAGTCTCTTCCACTTGTCAGGCTCTCTGGGGAGCCCAGGAGGCTCAGCTCACACATCCCTCTGTTCCTACCATAGGCCACTCCCCACGAGGTGACCCGGTGGGACTCACCCCAAAGCCCACATGAGCATCCGTCTGTTTTCAGGCCTTCTCTTCCCCTGCGTGAGGAGAGCAGCACGGGAAGGAGAAGCGCCGCGCTGCCAGCCAGGGCTCCACACGGCCAAGGCAGGAGCCCGCAGGCTGGACAGCTGCTGGGACGAGGCCTTCTTGGGGACGCCCAGACAGTTGCTGCATTTAGGACCTGACAACTGTAACCACAGCTGGCCCAAACAGAGACATAAAGACCTCTGTGTCCTGCCCCACAATGGGCTGTAAATGTCCCATTTCCTGACTTCATGGAAAAGGGTTGTTGGGAGAAATGTCCCGGGCCAGATCTCTCGATTCCCCCAGGGGCTCTGCTTGACTTGTCCCATTCATACTGGGGCGAACCTTCTGAAATAATACTTATGGCAGTCGTCTTCCAACGCTCCTCCCCTCCCCCTTTCTGCTACGAAGGCCAGGCCGTCGGGGCATCGATGGCTGACCACACTGGAGCCGGGCAGGAGTCAGGGGCAGGAATTCGGACATGAGCCTATAACACCAAGAGAAGGCTCTGGGAGGCTCCTGATCCCCGACCGTGACTGCGTTCCCCGATGGATCGGTTGTCGATCTTCCTTCTCGAAGATGAGCGGGACATTAGGGAGGGATATCATGACATGCAAGAGAATTGGACTTCAGTGAGTGGGGCTGATTGGGCATTGCCTCAAACAAACTGAGACCTGTTATAGACCTTAGCTTTCAAAGATCAAGGCCTCCCACCACACTAATGGCTCGGATCTATAGCTAGCCATTGGACCCAGATGGTTGAGAACAAGGAAGGGAAGCAGGCGCCCTTGCACAGCCCTCCCTCTCTCCCTCCCATCCAACTCACAACTCTAACCCTAACCCACCACCCCTTTGACTTGTTAACTAAAGTGTCCCTCCCTCCAGGCTCCTTTTTAAGTGTTGTCCCCCATGATTAGACCATTCGCTCCCTTCGGGCCAGGTCAGCTCCCCTTTGCATCGTATGAGTCTTCTCCCAGCACAGTTTCTGGCTCTTAGTCATACCTTGATAAATGCCATTTTCTTTTCATTCGTTTGTTCGTTCGTTCACTCACGTGCTCATTTGTTCGTTCATTTGGTGCAGGCATTTGGAGCCTCATCCTCACACCCCAAATGCAGAGTCCTTTTCAGCACTCCAGGTTGTGGCTGCCTGAGGCGGAGGCTCCAGAGCTGGGCGAGTCTTGGCCAAGTTCGAGCCTTTTCCCTGGCTGCCGGGTTACTCTCTCCTGGTCCAGCTCCTTCACTGACAGAATTAAGTGACTTGGCCAGCATCACATAGCTATTCAGTATCTAAAGCTGGATTTGAATTCAGGTCTTCCCTTCTCCAAGTCCAGCACTCCTCCACTGTATCTCCCAGTACAACTGTTCCTCCCTTTCCCCCTAAGACATCTTTCTTTAAAGTCCATTTATCTCTGCATGCCATGGTGTCTTCCCCAATTGAATGTATTCTTGCTGCAAGCAGGAATTATTTCACTTTTGTTTCTACACCCCCAATGCCTCTCCTGGTATACAGCAGGTGATCAATAAATGTGATTAGTAAATGCTTGGTATGGTTAATCAGTTATGGACTTTTCTTGTCCTGCTTGGCTTTTGTTCCTGCTGTCCTTGGGACCCTCTAGTTTGTGACTGTCCTTTCTGAGAGGGACATGGACATGACCGCACAGCCAAAAACATGAAACACAGACCAGGGGCTATCTAGAAATTTTAGACTAGCAGAAGTAGCAGTCCATCCTTCCCTCCTTTGGGTATCCGGGACTCCATTCTGCTCTGCCCCCCAAGGCCCCCTGTCCCTCCCCCAAGTCCTGCCTTATATACACACAAACTCCAGGCCAAGTGCCTCTGTTTGATGAGTTTTTCCTGCCTTTTGTTTGGCCATCCCAGTCATTTCCCAGTTCCGCTCCTCCCCGCCCTTCCCCAGGGAGCAATTTGAACCAAAGCTTCTGACAAGGAAGTCTTTGCACTGGGAGGTCTTCAAGGAGAAGAGGGAGGAGCATTTTTTTTTCCTTTGAGCCGATTGATCTTTTCTGGCCACATTGTTGCAGATTTATTTCCTTCTTCTGCATCTTTGTATCTGCCTCTGGCTGTCCATCCTGCTTCTGCTTGGTTCCCATCAGTTCTTACAAACCTTCCCAGGTTTCCTCACATTTTCCACGGGGTCAGGTTTTTTAATAGTATAATAATTGCACTTTTTGCAATTTGTTGGATAATTCCTCACAGATGGAGGCGCATTTTGTCCCCCCAGTCTTCACTGCTACAGACAGTGCTCTTATACATATTTTGGTGCATCTAGAATCTTTCTTTCCATCGTGGATCTCCTTGGGGCATATGCCCCAAGTATATGGGATACTTGGAGTAGGGAGATCTTTGAGTCAAAGGGCATGAACTGGTTAATGACTTTCCCCCTACAATTCTAGAACGGTAAAATAATCATCATCATCCTAGTTCTCCAGAATGGTTGTGATCATTCAGGACCCAACCATGCATTATTGGTGGAATTGTAAGCTTGTCTCTTCCCCAGTACCCTGACCCCTAGCTTTTTCAGATGAAGTCTTGTGCAGCTGCATGTCCCTGTTGCTGGGTGTAGGAAGCCGAACATTAGATTCCACATAAAGCACTTTCCGCTTGCTCAATTCTGCCTTTTTAGACTTCTTCTCTTGTTCCTGCCCACCAGGATCTTTTCTTTTGGCTCTGGATACTGCCGCTGTCCTTCCTAACTTCCTGCAGGCTGCAAATCCCCAAGATGCTTTTTTTATGACTTCCAATTGGCTAAAAATGTGAGCAACAGCTGGGCCAAGGACAGAGCCTCAGAGATCCCCCCCTTCACATCTATCTTGGTTGCCCTTGGGCTGTTCCCTGAACCCTTCTTGAGCAAAGGCTATCACCCAGCATGCATGCGGTGCTCATCTGGTACATGGTGTCAGGGCCTTCAGGATCCTAACTCTGGCTTCTTGTTGGCCCTGAACGATTTCTTCAGCTGGGGGGGGGGGCTGAAAGACTCTGGCTTTTGCATACTTAAGGGGTGACCCTTTGGCGATGGGAAAAAGGCTGCCGTTGCTCTCCGCCAACTCGAGGAGACAGTAAGGAGAACCACAAGTACGCAAGTGAAGCCGCTTGTTTACAGAGCACTCACGTTACCCAAAGCGCTCCTTGTAAACATTCTGGGGAACAGCAAATGACATTTCCTCCTTCCCCAGAACCCTGAAAGCCCTGAGTGCCTGGAGAGTCGTTGGAGTCAGGCCCACCCATCCCAAGAGCAGCTGAGGGTGGAACTTCGCTCCCACCAAGGATGGGTGGGAATTCCTCCTGCTGTTGGGGTCTTGGGAAGGACCCAAAGGAGCCTCCGAGTAGAACAGAGCCAGGCAAGGCAGCAGTGAGCTCCAGAAAATGCTTAAAGGCAGACCGCCAAGGGGACCCAGAATGGAGGGGGCGGCGCACCAAAGAATATGTTCAAAACACCTGAAACAAAGGAGGTGCTCTTCAGCTAGGGGATGGCTGCGCCAGTTGAGGTTCATGAAAGCAACAGATCCCATTGGTTATAAGGAGTCACAGATGCTAAGTCAATAAGCATTTATTAGAGCCCTACTGTGTGCCATGTGCTGAACTAAGTGAGACAGACCTTGCATAGACAAAATATAGACAGAATCAATTGGAAATAGTCAACAGAGGGAAGGACTCGGGTGGGGAAAAGCCTTGTAGAGGGTCATAGTTTACTTGGATTGGAAGGATGCCAAGAAGCAGAGGTGAGGAAGGAGGGCATTGCAGGCCCAGAGCACTGCCCAAACAAAGGCCTGGAGTCAAGAGATGGGAGGTGTTGTGCCAGTGTCCCAGAGCGTGTGCCCAGAAGAGCAAGAGGACTGGGCATCCCGCTGTGGCAGCGTCAGCGGAAGGAACAGGGAGTGTTTACCCTCAAGAAGAGAAGACCAGGAGGAACATAGGCACTGTCTCCTACTGTCTGAGGGGCCCGGACAGAGAGGAAGGATGGGCCCCCAGAAGGTAGAACCAGGAAACCTGGGGAAGCTGCGGAGACCCAGATTTAGGCTGGAGTCAGCAGAGGAGAAAGATTGGACCCATGACTTCACCGGTTTGCAAAACCCTTCTGGGGTGACACTTTCTCTGTGACATAATGTCAGCGAGCTGCTGAAGGAAGAGTTTCCTAACAAGGGGGCCATCTCAGAGTGGAGCACGCTGCCCCCCGAGGCCTTGGTGCCCCCTTTCTGAGGACCGTCAAGCAAAAGCCACTTGTGTGAGTTATTAAGAGGAGCAGGCTAGCCCAGTTGGCCATTTATGTAAATGTTATTAAGAGCAGCAGGTTAGCCCAGCTGGCTGGCCACTTGTGTATGTTATAAAGAGGAACAGGCTAGCCCAGTTGGCCACTTGTGTAAGTGTTATTAAGAGGAATTACTAAGGGGGCAGCTAGGTGGCGCAGTGGATAGAGCACCAGCCCTGAATTCAGGAGGATCTGAGTTCATCTGGTCTCAGACACTTAACACTTCCTAGCTGTGTGACCCTGGGCAAGTCACTTAACCCCAGCCTCAGGAAAAAAAAAAAAAAAGATTATATAAGAAAAATTACTAAAATCATACTTCCAGGGCCAGCCTGGGAAATTCTTGGCCATTCGTAGGCTGGTTTCCATGGAAAATGGTCCTCTGGTTTCCCAGGACTAACCTCCAGCACATTCCCCTATTTTAGGTGGGCTCCAGGTAAGAAGGACAAGGTAGCCTGCCTTGTGTCTATCTAAGGAAAGCTGGGTGCTGAGCGAGGGGAAGTGGGGACTGTCAGAGCCCAGGAAGCGACCAGAATAGGACTAAAGGTGCTCTCGCTCCCTTCTTTCCTCCAACTCCTCGGCGATCCTATTGAATGTGGGCTGCCGCCCGGCAATCCTTCTCCTTCAAGGACTTCCAGAGCCCTTTGCAGATGGGCATCCGAGCAGCACCGGAACGACCGCCCCACATGAGCCTGTGGTTTACAGGGTGCTGAGCTTCCTAGGACCAAACCGGAGTGAGGTAAGTGCCGTGGTGTGGGAAGGATGGAAGCTGAAGAAGTACACCCAGTGCTCCCTGAGGAGACCACTTGTGCCAGGCCATGGTCGCTTCCCCTAGAACTGAAGCTCAGTCTTCAGACCTAACAGCCCTCCCCTTCTTGTGGCATTGAACACCTCTTGTCAAGACCAATCAGCTGGCCCCCAGAGCTCTGAGACTCCCCAGCAGGAAGTTTGCTATCCCTTCTCCTTGTCTTTCCACTTTGGGCAACAACAACTGGATGGGATGATGGTATCAGCAGCCCCAGGCTGGTGCTTAGAGGCCTTCCAGCCCACTTTGGATTAAGAGTTTGTTAAGTGAGGTCAGAGTTGGAGGCCTCCAAGTCTCCAAGGCCGGTCTTCTACACAATAGGGACAGGAAGCAGGGCAGCCCTGTGGCCGGGAGAAGGAAAACCTGCTCACGCTCTGATTTAGCTCCCCTGCTTCCGGACCTGAGGCCCGCAGGCTGACTGCGCACTCCGTGATTGCTCCCAGGTGGGCACTTTGGGCAGCTGAAACTTCTAGAGCTTAGACTTTCTCTGCCTGGGTTCATTTCATGGCTCAGAACCTGAAGCATCAGCTATGACCCCAGAACATCAGAGCAATGAGAGGAAAGCGAGCACAAAGGCAGGAGCCACCAGATGTCACCAGGCGGAGGGAAGTTCTCTCAACAAGCCATGTCCTCTTCCTGCTGCTTCCTTCTTGCTCTTTTCTCACTCCCCAATCCCTCTTCCTTCCCTCTCTTGTATGTATACCCAGCCTTCCCTTTCCCTGAGATAGGCCCTGCCCCCCACCAAAACTTGCTTCAGACTTCTCCCTCCATTGTGGGCTTTTAAGATGGCAAGAAAGTTTGGAAAGCCGGGGGAACAACAGGGTAATTGGAAGGCAGTTGGCCATGCTTAGCCCTGAGAAAAGAATTAGTGGGGAGATTCCTTTGGAGCACGGGCTGGAGGAGATGGGCTGGGAATTTCCTTCCAGCCCTCAGGTTTTGTGAGCCTGTGATATGAGGGCTGTCCTCAAGGGAGATCCAGAAGAGCCGTTGTCCCTTCTCTACTTAAGCCCCGACAGCAAAAACAAGAGACCGATTTGGGCTGGATGTCAAGACTCCTGGATCCTAAGAGATGCCCCAGAGGAGGGCTGGCTGCCCCTGCTGAAGGCTCCTAGTGGAAGCTGGATGCCCCTTGTTGGGACTTGTAGCA
>NC_133620.1:477255885-477465885 GCF_048593235.1 Sminthopsis crassicaudata | reverse complement strand
AGCAGCCCCCCAGGGCGGAGAGGCCAGGCTAGTGAATGGTCCCCAAACCAGCTGTGTGCTTCCTTGAGAAAATGATGGCCCGGGCATAGGTTTGCCCACCGGGGGAATTACTGGGTGTGGGCCCAGGAGAGGCGGCCCCCCAGGTACAGTCCTTGGGAAGGTGAGGGCATGGGGGCATGGAAGCGGGCACCTTGCCAGTCTTCCTCCCAATCTGACCCAACTCACGGGAAGTCTCAGGAAGGGAAATGGGGCCAAGTCATTAACGAGGGAAATGCGTTCAGGTGCAGCTTGGTGAAGCATCCCCGTACCGTGTGCCCAGCTCTGTGCCAGACAGCAGTACAGTCCCTGCCCTCCTGAGGAGACATGGGAGCTGCCCTGGAGGCTGAGAGAATGCAGTCAGAGAAGGCTTCCTGGAGGAGGAGGCCCAGGAGACGAGCCTTGCAAAAAGGGTCATTGTTTGTGGCTGAGCAAGGAAAGAATATGGCCACTACGGCCTCAGTCTCCTCTTCTGTGAAATCAGGGAGTCGGCCCAAGCTGCCCTTGGCTCCTGGCTGCCAGCCCGTCATCCCATGAGTGTATTCCAGCTGGGAGTGGGCAGGAGGGAACAGCCTGTACCAGTGCCCGGAGGTGGGAGACTTTGGGGAAGCCGGTCTGAGTCAAAGGGGAGTAAGGGAAAGCACGAGGGGCAGCGACCGGAGCCGGGCTGGAGCCGGATTCCCACGCCAAGCTGAGAGCCTGTTTAACCCGTTGTCCCTGGGAGGGGGCCAAGCCCAGCTTTCTCTTTTTTTTTTTTTTTTTTTTTTTCCTGAGGCTGGGGTTAAGTGACTTGCCCAGGGTCACACATCTAGGAAGTGTTAAGTGTCTGAGATCAGATCTGAACTCGGGTCCTCCTGAATTCAAGGCTTCAAGGCTGGTGCTCTGCGCCTCCTAGCTGCCCCCAGCTTTCTCAACGTAAGAAAAGTAGTGACTTGGCCGAAGTCTCCCAACGTGCAGACCTCGGGGGCCCTAACCCCGTCCTCCTGTGCCCGGGAAGCAGCCGCTCCGCTGCACTCGCACCCAGGGCCGGCCAGCGGCATCCTCTCCGGGTCTCTGGCTTCCTGGGGCTGCGGGAAAGGGCCTCCCCGAGGAGCCAGGAGAACAGGGTCTCGTCTCTGCGGCGCCCCAGGGAGGAGGGGGAAGGTCCCGGGGGAGGGACAGGCTCCGAAGGGCGACCTTTAAAGGGCATCTCATGCTCTCGGTATTAGTAAGAAAGCTTTTCTAAGTGTCTCCCCCACATCCGCCTGGCCAAGACCTTCTCTCCTCGGGCCTGGAGCGTCACAGGGGCTGCTGGGAAACACAGGGGTCTGCCCGCCTCGGTGTCCCCCCGCTGCAGTCCCTCCCCCAGCCCTAGCACGCGGTTCTAAATCACAGGACCACTCCCCCCACTTTGTAAACTCCAGGGGCTCCCAAGCAAGCTGTTTGCCCTGCCAGCGTCCCGCCCCGCCCCCTCCGGGCTTCCCAGTCGCCTGGCACCAAGCTGACTTCCCCACAGTCCCCACAAAACACTCCTTTCTCTCTGGAGTCTCCCCGTCCCCCCCTGCTCTCCCCCCCCCCCCCCACCGCTCCCCAGGAGGCCGGCCAAAGCCGAGGCCCGCGGGCCTCCTTCCTGCTGGGCCTCCCTTCTGGGCCTCCCGGGACCATTCATCCTGGCCACGGCTCCTCTCTCCATCTGACTGTGAGGCCATTGAGGGCAGGTCTCCTCTAGAATGACCTTAGCACATTGGCCGGCACACAGTAGGGGCTTAATAAGTGTTGGCTATTTATGAGTACTAATGAAATCTTATACATATTAGATTGTAAGATCCTCATGGGCCAAATGGCTTTATTCTTTGTCAGAGAGTGTGTGTGTGTGTGTGTGTGTGTGTGTGTGTGTGTGTGTGTGTATGTCTGGGAGTGTGTGTATATGTGTGTGTGTGTGTGTGTGTGTGTATGTCTGGGAGTGTGTATATATATGTGTGTGTGTGTGTGTGTGTATGTCTGGGAGTGTGTGTGTGTGTGTGTGTTTGTGTGTGTGTGTATGTCTGGGAGTGTGTGTGTGTGTGTGTGTATATGTGTGTGTGTGTATGTGTGTGTATATGTGCCCGTGTTTTTGTGTGTGTGAGAATGTGTATGTGTGTGTATATGTGTGTGTGTGTGTATGTATGTCTGGGAGTGTGTGTGTATGTGTGTGTGTGTATGTCTGGGAGTGTGTGTATATATGTGTGTGTGTGTGTGTGTGTGTGTGTATGTCTGGGAGTGTGTGTATGTGTGTGTGTGTGTATGTATGTCTGGGAGTATGTGTGTATGTGTGTGTGTGTATGTCTGGGAGTGTGTGTATATATGTGTGTGTGTGTGTGTGTGTATGTCTGGGAGTGTGTGTATATGTGTGTGTGTGTATGTGTGTGTGTATGTCTGGGAGTGTGTGTATATGTGTGTGTGTGTGTGTTTGTGTGTGTATATGTGTGTGTGTGTATGTATGTCTGGGAGTGTGTGTATATGTGTGTGTGTGTATGTCTGGGAGTGTGTGTGTGTGTGTGTGTATGTGTGTGTATATGTGCCCGTGTTTTTGTGTGTGTGAGAATGTGTATGTGTGTGTATATGTGTGTGTGTGTGTATGTATGTCTGGGAGTGTGTGTGTATGTGTGTGTGTGTATGTCTGGGAGTGTGTGTATATATGTGTGTGTGTGTGTGTGTGTGTATGTCTGGGAGTGTGTGTATATGTGTGTGTGTGTATGTGTGTGTATGTGTGTGTGTATGTCTGGGAGTGTGTGTATATGTGTGTGTGTGTGTTTGTGTGTGTATATGTGTGTGTGTGTATATGTGTGTGTGTGTGTATGTATGTCTGGGAGTGTGTGTGTATGTGTGTGTGTGTATGTCTGGGAGTGTGTGTGTGTGTGTGTGTGTGTGTGTGTGTGTGTGTATGTCTGGGAGTGTGTGTACAGCGCAGCACTATTCACTGAGTGACCTAGGTGCTCAGGGAGATACACACACCCACATCCACTCACACTCACACACACACAGTGGGTAGAGCACCAGGCTTGGAACAAGTTTTGAGTTCAAATCCAGCCCCCCCCACTTCCTACCTGAGGGACCCTTTTTGCCTCAGTTTCCTCATCTATAAAATGAGCTGGAGCAGGAAACGGCCAACCGCTCACTCCAGTGTCTCACTGGGAGCCGGTTCCCAGGATCCCCTTCTGGCAGGAGCTCCTCCTTGACATTCACTACTTGGGAACAGGAAGAGCACTGCTGGGAGTCACGGCTTCGAAGTGCTTACCCACCTCAAAAAGCAGCTTCTGCTTCATGTGGCTCTGCTGGGCTGTGACCCCGAGTTAGGGAAATGGAGGCGTTACCGAGGGCCAGAGAGTCCCACCCGGGGCGGCCCTGGGGGTTGCCCCAAGAAGGCAGGAATCACCTCTGAAGGTCACCCCATATGTACCCAGGCCCTCCCCCTGCCATTTCCCTCCAGCTCTCAGGGAAGCTGGGGCAGCATCCTGGCACTCAAGGCTCCCCAGTCCCCTTCTCCTCTGGGTCCCCTTACTTGTGACCTCCAGTAAAGAAGGCATCAGGGACAGTGGGAGAGGCAGGATTGAAGGGAGTTACTCAGGGTCACACAGTCCGAATGGGTCAGAGATCACACCTGAACTGGAGTCTTCCCGACTCCCAGACCATCTCCCAGGTCCCTGTCCACTAGGGCACACTGCCTTTCCTAGAAACATTTGTGACAGCTCTTGTTTTCGGGGGTGTCCGGGAAGCTCAAGCTTTGTCGCCCGGGTGTGGTGATGACAGCCATGATGCTATGATGGCAAGAACAGGTATTTATAGAGCCCCGGGGCTTGCCAGGAGCCTACTGAGCCTGGGGGGTGTGTGGCACCCAGGGGCCCCTCTTGTTGGAAGGAAGCTTTCCTGGCTTCTTCACCATCTCACCACTTCAGAAGTCGCATCACTTCTCAGGGATGTCACTAGAAAAGAGGGGAGGGGGACTGCGGGCGGAGCCCGGCCCTGAGCAGGCAGAGGCAGAGGAAGGAGTACTTGCTAACCCAGGAGCATTGGCTGTGTCCATAGAGAAGGGGAGGGAGAGGCCAGCTGGCAGAGTAATACAGAGGACTCTTCAAAGCCTGAGGGGTGGAGGGGGTCCTAGCTCAGAACCTGAAGCTGGAGAACTGACCATGGTGCTCAGCTGAGAGATCCCAGGCAGGGAGAAGCTGGCCCTCCCACCTGGCTGGTCTCCACCCAAAGCTGTCCTGGCACATCCTGGGGCTGAGACCCCATGGTTGGGACCTCCCTTGGTGGCTGTCAGCTTCAGCAGGGTGCCTGCTTTCTGACAGTTGCTCCTTCTCCAAAGGTCTGCTGTCTGCTGTGCTTGCTCGTCAGGCTACTGGTACAGGTCAGCCACCTTCTAAGTTCGATGATGATGATGATGATGATGATGATGATGATGATGATGATGACGACGATGATGATGGAGATGGGGATGGGGATGGGGATGATGATAACAATGATCACAATGACAATGACAACAATGATGAGATGATGATGACACTAAACATGATGTAATAATGGTGATGATGATGGTGAAGATGATGGTGATGATGATGATGATGATGATGATGATGATGATGATGGGAATGGGGATGATGACAACAATGATGACAATGACAATGGCAACAATGATAAGATGTTGGTGATGATGGTAATGATGATGACAATGATAACAGTGACAATGACAACAATGATGAGATGATGATGATGATGGTTTTGATGGTGATAATGATGATAGTGATGATGATGATGATGGTGATGATGATGATGGGGATGGGAATGATGATGATGAAGATGGGGATGGGGACTATGATAATGATGACAATGAGAGATGTTGATGATGATACTGATGGGGATGATGATAACAATGATCACAATGACAATGACAACAATGATGAGATGATGATGACACTAAACATGATGTAATAATGGTGATGATGATGGTGAAGATGATGGTGATGATGATGATGATGATGATGATGATGATGATGATGGGAATGGGGATGATGACAACAATGATGACAATGACAATGGCAACAATGATAAGATGTTGGTGATGATGGTAATGATGATGACAATGATAACAGTGACAATGACAACAATGATGAGATGATGATGATGATGGCGACGATGATGATGGAGATGGGGATGGGGATGGGGATGGGGATGGGGATGATGATAACAATGATCACAATGACAATGACAACAATGATGAGATGATGACACTAAACATGATGTAATAATGGTGATGATGATGGTGAAGATGATGGTGATGATGATGATGATGATGATGATGATGATGATGATGGGAATGGGGATGATGACAACAATGATGACAATGACAATGGCAACAATGATAAGATGTTGGTGATGATGGTAATGATGATGACAATGATAACAGTGACAATGACAACAATGATGAGATGATGATGATGATGGTTTTGATGGTGATAATGATGATAGTGATGATGATGATGGTGATGATGATGATGATGGGGATAATGATGATAGTGACGATGATGATGGGGATGGGAATGATGATGGAGATGATGCTGATGCTGGGCATGGGGACTATGATAATGATGGCAATGAGAGATGTTGTTGATGATGATGATACTGATGGGGATGATGATAACATGATCACAATGACAATGGCAACAATGATAAGATGATAATGATGATGGTAACGATGATGATGATGATGATGACAATAATGGCTTTGATGGTGATAATGATGATAGTGATGATGATGGTGATGATATTGATGGGGATGGGAATGATGATAACAATGATAACAGTGACAATATCAACAATGATGAGATGATGATGATGGTTTTGATGGTGATAATGATGTGATGATGATGATGGGGATGGGGATGATGATAATGAAGATGGGGATGGGGATGGGGACTATGAGAATGATGACAATGAGAGATGTTGATGATGATGATGATGATGATGATGATGATACTGATGGGGATGATGATAACAATGATCACAATGACAATGACAACAATGATGAGATGATGGTGATGGTAATGATGATGGTGATGATGGTGATGAGGATGATGATGATGATGATGATGATGGGGATAATGATGATAGTGATAATGATGATGGGGATGGGAATGATGATGAAGATGATGATGATGATGGGGATGAGGACTATGATAATGATGGCAATAAGAAAGGTTGATGATGATGATGATACTGATAGGGATGATGATAATGATCACAATGACAATGACAACAATGATGAGATGATGATGGTGATGATGATGGTTGTGGTAATGATGATGATGATGGGGATGATGGGGATGGGAATGATGAAAACAGTGATGACAATGACAATGACAACAATGATGAGATGATGATGATGAAGATAATGGTAATGATGGTGATGATGATGATGATGATGGTGAAGATGATGGTGATGATGATAGTGACTATGGTGGTGATGGTAATGATGATGAAGATGATGATAACGATGATGACAATATCAGTGGCAACAATGATGTTGATGTTGATGACGAAGATGATGGTGATGATGGTAACGATGATGGTGATGATGGTGATGATGATGATGATGATGATGGGGATGGGGACTATGATAATGATGGCAATGAGAGATGTTGATGATGATGATGATACTGATGGGGATGATGATAACAATGATCACAGTGACAATGACAACAATGATGAGATGATGGTGATGATGGTTTTGATGGTGATGATGATGGTGATGAGAATGATGATGATGGGGATAATGATGATAGTGATGATGATGATGGGGATGGGAATGATGATGAAGATGATGATGATGGGGATGGGATAGGGATGATGATAACAATGATGACAGTGACAACGGTGATGGTGATGGTGATGGTGGTGATGATGATGATCAGCTTTTGTGCATCTGAGTTTGCACAGAGATCTATACTTATTCTCTCATAAGACCTTCACAACAAACCTCCCCTTATTTTACAGAGAAGCAAACTGAGGCAGGTAGAGGCCAGGTGTGACTTTAGCTGTGTCTCTGTGGTGGGATTCAAACTTAGGCCTTCTTGTCTCCAAGTTCAGAACTCTATCTACCTGGCTCCCCCAAAGGAACAAAGACACAGCCAAGAGATGCTTCTAATCTAGACCCAGGCTTGCCTAGAGGCTGGTGTCCCAGTGGGGACCAAGGAGGAGAAACTCAGAGGATGATCCTTAGACTCCAGGGCCACCAGAAGGAAAGAGCAGAGTGCCTTTCCTAATCAGGCATAACCCCCAGAAAGGCCTCTCCCCCTTGCTCTGGCCTGGGGGGGGGTGTCTCAGACACACGTCCTGTCCAGCTCACACTCTGACCACCCTGTCCTGCCCCTTCTCAAGTCTATGACTTGTGTGGTCTTCCCTGGGGGAATGGAAGCCCCCAAAGGCAGATGCTGCCATTTGTTGATATTTGTATAAAACCTGGCACAGGCTAAATGCTTAGTAAGTGCCTCTGTTTGTTTGTCTGTCTCCGTTTCTGTCTCTGTCTGTATGTCTCTCAGTCATCTCTCTCCACTTATTTATTACTCTATTTATCTATCTGCCTACTAATCTGTCCATGTAGATCTATATCATGTATATCACATGTGTGTGTGAGCGTGTGTATTATGGATGACTCGCGGAGGAGAAGAACCATCCCATCCAGACACACAGCAGGGTACAGGGAATGGCAGGGGGTCCTGGCGCACTGATTCTGGCACTGTTCACTGTCCCCACAGAGCGGAGCAGGGAGAGGCGCGTTCTCTCCAGGACTCAGGACCCAGTGGTCATGGAGTGGGAGACGGAGCTGCCGTGGGCTTCTGCAGAAGCATGTTGGGGGGGCGGGTGGAGATGGCTGCCTTTCAAGACTGTCAGGTGTCTTCCTGAGCCGAGGAAGGAGATGGTCAAACCCTCTCTAGACTCGCCTTTCATTTTCTAGGGCCTCTCCCATGGTTCTTGACCCATTTACTGAAAACTCCCTTCCCCCACTCTTCACCTGGTGGCGCCATTGGTCTTGATGCCAACCCGTGGCTTTGGATGGAATGGCCCCAGAACTAGCAGTGAGAGCAGCCAGAGAGAGGCGGCTTCCGTGCACAGGGAAGGGCTCACCCGCCTAGCAGCCAGAAAGAAGCTCACAGAAAATCCACAATTTTGCTGAGGTGCAGTTGAAAAGGTTTTGTACAAACATCCGCTCGGCTAGAACGAGAAGGGAAACAGTTAACCGGGCAAAAGGAAACCTTTGCTGTGAATTTCTCTGATAAAAGGTTTGTGTTCAAGAGTAAAATTCAAATAGAAGATTGTCCCTGTCAGTGGCCAAAGGCCTTCTCCAGGGAGGAAATCCAAGCAGCTGACACTGTAAGAAGGAATCAGGGAAAGGCAGATGAGCGGGGCTCCTTCAATTCCCCTCCCACCCATTGGTTGGCAAAGTTGACAGAAAGGGAGATGACAAATACAGGAGGAAGCGAGCACTTGGCTGAGCTGTTGATGGAGCTCTGAGCGGGCCCCATTCTGGAGAACAATGCTACTAAGTGGCACCTCCCCTGGCACCAGGGAGGTGCTACCAGATCTATAGACCCTCAAAAGATCAAAGAAAGGGGAAAAGGACCCGGCGGCGCCGCAGCCACTGTGGCAGCTTTTTTGGGGGGTGGGCTGGAGAGGATGCTCTCCCATTAGGGAATACTGAGTGTATGAACATGGTAAAAAACTATCTGTGCTCCCCCTAAGAAATGGGGAAGGGGCAGGGGGTCAGGAAAACCTGGTGAGGCTTGATGAGACCTAATGAACTGATCCAGGAGAACAGTTTGTACAGTAATGACAAGACTAACTTGGAAAGGCCGGAAATGGCATGTCGCAGCCTTGAAGGTAGGAGGGGAGGCAGCTGCCCAGTCCCTGCAGGAACGGGCAGAGAGCCAGGTGGCAGATGGCCCCACGGCCGACGCGGGGCTCTGCCCGCCGGGCCCCTGCCTGCTGGGCCCCACGGCCGACGCGGGGCTCTGCCCGCCGGACCCTACGGCCGACGCGGGGCTCTGCCCGCCGGGCCCCTGCCCGCTGGGCCCCACGGCCGACGCGGGGCTCTGCCCGCCGGGCCCCTGCCCGCTGGGCCCCACGGCCGACGCGGGGCTCTGCCCGCCGGGCCCCTGCCCGCTGGGCCCCACGGCCGACGCGGGGCTCTGCCCGCCGGGCCCCTGCCCGCTGGGCCCCACGGCCGACGCGGGGCTCTGCCCGCCGGGCCCCTGCCCGCTGGGCCCCACGGCCGACGCGGGGCTCTGCCCGCCGGGCCCCTGCCCGCTGGGCCCCACGGCCGACGCGGGGCTCTGCTCACTGGGCTCCCCATTTTTGCTACAAGGACCATGTTTTCCCTTTTTCTATTGGGGGCAGGGAAAGAATAAGCCAGGATGAAATAAAAACAGAAAGTAAGCATTGGAAAAATCAGGCAGAAGGTGAGCGAAGTTCTAAGGGAAACACAGAGCCCTCCCGCCCCCCCCCCCCCCAGCTTAGAAAGCAGAATGTCCGACTTAGTAGGTGACAAGTGTGGTGAGCAGATTCAAGATGGCGCTTCACACCCTGGTTTCCTGCTCTACTCCGTAAGGACTCGAAAAGTTCTTTCCTTTTGGGGAATAATCATTAAACTGCCAACTGAAAACATTTCAAAACCGTGTTCGTGGCCATTTGTCTCCATTCCTGCTGCTTCCAAGCCCAGCGTCCCAGGATGCCAGGACCGGGGTCTTTTCCTCTCCGGACCCCCCATCCCCCCGGGATCAGTGCAGCTTCTGAACATCTGCTTTGTCTCAGAGTCCGTGGCCGAAGGCCGGGGGAGGAGAAATGGCCTTTCTAGGCCGAACTTCTCTTATTTCCCTGCGGGTTCTGTGGCTGGAGAGGATGGGCTTGCACGGAGCTTTCCTGGAGGGAGGAATTTGTGCCCCCTCACCCCGTGGAGGCACCTCACCTGCCCCTGGGATTAACATTGCAGACATTCTTTTCCCGTGAAGGAAGGGCCTCCCTTCGGCAGTCTTTGGTTAAGCTCTTGCCAGGGGTCGAGGCCTCTTGCTAAGCCTTGGGAAGTCAGCCATTGTTCTCCCAGCCAACCCTAAACCCGCTTATCTTCCTGTTTTTGTCCCCTATCTCCCGGGAGGACTTTATTCTTCTTTCTTCATATCATGAAGGAGTGATGCATCACTGCCGAATTCCTGCCCTTGTTTTTCAGTCAGGAAAAAATAAAGGAGCTTGAGGATGGAGGGGCGAGGGTGTCAGTGGTCAGACTGAGGAAGGACGCGGCGGCTTGTGTGGATTGGTTGCTGAAACAAGACTTCTTTTCTCCTTTTCCAAGAAAGTGGCTGGGGGGGGGGACGGGGCATTAAAAAGACCTTCTGGGGGGTTTGCTCAGAAAGCCCAATCGTTCACCCTCCCGGACCTTGTTGGACGGGGTGGATGGTCGAGTACGTGGCCTGAGGAAGGACAGCGAGCAGCCCCATAGCAGAGCTAAGGGGAGGGGGCAGGGCCCGGACAAACCGTGCCTGCCCGGCGAGCCCTTTGTCCCAGCTTTGGGACGTTGGCGGCGGGGCAGGGACACGCTATTTCCAGACGTTGGCCAAAATCTTGCCCTTCGGTGACGGACCGTTTTTGGCCTGGCGGCAGGACTAAGATTAGATCAGAAATGTGATCGTCCCCCATGGTTCTAAGCAACCAGGACAGCCTGAGATCCACCTCCCGTGTCCCCGTGGTCCCCGGGATCTCTTGGGCTTCAAAACCCACTGAAATGGAAGGAAGGGCAGTGCAAGCAAGGCGCTTTTATGTGGAGGGGGAGGGGAGGGGGACGTCTGGCTCTTAAGCCCAGGCTTCTGGCAAACCTCACGCAGACAGGAGGCCTTGGTCTTGGGGCCTTTCTCTCAGAGCTCAGGCACCTCCTAGGCCACCCAGCCTGATGCCTGGGGCCTCCCCTTCTCATGGCACATGGGCTAGGAGGGTGGCCCGTGGCCAAGGGCCTGAGCCCAACCCGCAGGACGAGTGGCCGCGACTCGGGCCCCCTCTTGAGTACTGGGCTCTGGGTCTGCCCCTCCTGAGGGCCGAGAGACCAGGAGGCAGAGAACAGTGAACGCCCCCCCCATATACACCAAGCTGACTCACTACACCCTGGGGTGCCCTCCCCGTCCCCCACCAGGCTGGGGGAAGGACCCATGTGACAGCCCCGGCCCTCCCTCCC
This sequence comes from Sminthopsis crassicaudata, assembly GCF_048593235.1. Taxonomy (NCBI): domain Eukaryota; kingdom Metazoa; phylum Chordata; class Mammalia; order Dasyuromorphia; family Dasyuridae; genus Sminthopsis; species Sminthopsis crassicaudata. The sequence goes on along the minus strand of NC_133620.1, from coordinate 477,454,619 downwards.
CCCACGGGAGGCCATCACAAGCCATCTAGGTCAAGCCTTCTGGCTCCAGCTTGGGGAATCCCCTTGGAGGACGTTCCTGTCGTTCCCCTGCTTCGTGCCGGCTGAGAAGACCCTATCTTGGGATCTATGGGGCCGGACCTAAGTCCCTGGGGGGGGGGGCTAGATGACCATGGAGAGAACCCCTCCCTCAGCTCGGAAATGGGGGTGCTGTCCCAGGGCGGCCATGTGCCGAAGGACACGGCCACAGGCTGGCGGGATTTCGCTGGCAGGGAGAGCCACAGGCCGGCCCCTGCTCCGAGCCGTCCCAAAGAGCCTCCCGGGCCCCAGAAGTCCCTGACCTGGCTGCTGTGTGTCAGGGTGAGCTCTGAACTCAGTCTTTGCATCCCCCTCCCCAGAGTGCATACAGCAGGCATCTAATAAATACCTGTCCCTCCTTTCCCACCTCGCTTGTGTTATCACTGTGGTCCCTGATCACCCATAAGGGGTGGGGGGGTGGTGGAAGGATTGTGCGAGGTCCAAGGGGATGGGGGGCTGCCCGCCCATGGGTGGGGGTGACGGAGCAGGGAAGGCCGGGGAGCCCCCACGTCTCCTCTGGGTGGCTCTGGCAGGAGGGAGCTGCCCCGCAGCATGTGCTCCGCCCGGGGACCCCGGGCCCTGGCCCCTGCCCCTCTGCACAAAGCAGCCATTAAATACTTCAGGCCTGGCAGCCTTCACTCCAGGGAGCTTCCTGGGGTTCTGGGAGACCCGCAGCAGAGGCGGAGGCCGCAGGGCCCCCCAGCCCAACTCGCTGCAGCCTGCAGGGCGGCCCGCCAGAGGGAGTAGGGGCTGGGAAGGCCGCCACCAGGGAGTCAGAGCAGGAGAAAGGGGGCAGAATGCGGGGAGACTGGAAAAGCAAACCGAAGCAGGAGCCCTTTCAGCCCTTGGGGGAAAGGCGGCCTTGAGCTCTTTCCGTTATTCTCCTTGATTCTCACCCAGGCCTGGGCCCCCTCCCTCCCCCTTAAACACAGAAGGTGCCGGGTGCTTGCGAGAGCTGGGGGGCGTCCGGCAGGGGGCGCCTTCACCCACCGCCGCCAGGCGGGCTGCTTTCTTTTTCTGATGAGAAAAGGCAGAAGGCCTGGGGGGAAGCGCTCCCGCCCCCCCAGAGGGCTGCCCCCAGGCAGAAGGATGCGGCGCTGCCCCCCCTCCCCCCTGTCCCGCCGACCTCCCACCTCTTACAGGACTGGCTTTTCTTTCCAAGGGGGAGAGTGGGTGGGGAAGGGCTGCGGAAGTGGGGAAAAGTCGGAGAAATCCAGACGAGAAAGACGGCATGGCGCACCCCGCCCCCAGCCGGAGCCGCTCCTCCCGGGAGGAGTGAAAGGAGTCAGCCGCCCTGCCCTCTCCAGGCCAGCCAAACTCTCCATCCCTGTGCCTTCGCCCTCCCCCTGCCCCCCACTTCCTTTGCCAAGCGTGCCCCGTAGGCCAGTCCTTGAATGGGAATGCGAAGCGTGGCGGCCCGACGGCCCCCCCACGGGTCTCTCAGAGGTCCAACTGCCATGATTCAGTGGGGGTCCCGAGCCCAGGGGTGCCCGAGCTCAGAGCCGGCCCACGAAACACAGACCGTGTCCGGCGGCGCTTCCTCCTCTCCTCCTCGTCGTCCCTCTGGGGGGCCCTCCAAGGCACAGCTCTCGGGCGCCCATCCCGGGGGGCAGTAGATTTTCTCTAGGGGCTGGAGGGGTCCCTGTCTTTGGAGCTCGCGGGGATCTCGTGACTCGGCCCTTTCACGCGTTCCCGAACAGCAGGTGGTGAGAGAAGAAGTCCTCCTCGCCCCGTGACCCGTCTCCCTCCCTGGGGAAGCAAGTCTAGAGCTGGGCTTTGTGCCCCACTGGAGAGGAAGAATCGGGGGCTTGCTTCAAAGAGAGTCACCTCTGCGGCCGCGTTTGCCAAGAGATCGGGCACAATCTTTGGGGTTTTGGGAATTTTACTTTTGTTTTTATTTTTCAAAACATGTGTGGACGATTCTTCAACATCAGCTCTTGAAAGCCTTGTGTTCCCCTCCCCCCTCCCCCCAGGCCCTCCCCTAGACGGCAAGTAGTCCAGGGATGGTGTCCAACCTCAATGGGCGCACAGGAGCCTCAGCGGCTCTTTCCATCGTGTTCCCTTTCCCAGGGGAATAATCTTGTATTCTTGCCATAGACTAACAAACATGGCGGCGGCCTCGGAGGGAGGCCTCCATCAGCTCGAGGGTCCCCTCTGGCAGGCCATCGCTGGGGCAGCTCACAGGCCCTGGTGACCGGAATACTGCCGCCTGAAAGCCCTCCCTTCTGGGGCAGCCTCTCCCCGGCTTCTTCCTGCGGGGCCTTGGGCAGGACTTGGATGGGGGGCCCGGAGGGGGGCTTGCCCACTCCTGAGGAGGAATGCCATGGCATTTCCCCAATTCTGCTTGGGGAGAAGTACTCACCTACTCCCTCTTCCCTCCCTCCTTCCTCCCTCCCTCCCTCCCTCCCTCGCTCCTTCCTTCCTTCCCTCCCTTCCTTCCCTCCCTCCCTCCCTCCCTCCCTTCCTCCCTCCCTCCCTCCCTCCCTCCCTCTCTCCCTCTCTCTTTTCTTCCCTCCCTCATTTTCTCCCTCCCTCTCTCTGTTCCTGACTCTGAGGACCTCTGGCTCTAGGCCCCCCTAACTCCCCCAGGTTCTAAGACTGGGCCAAGCAGTGGGACAGGCGGAGTCCGGGATCCCCCTCCCCCCACCCCTCTCTCCGCTTCTCCTCAGCCCATCCTGCAAGCCTCCTTCTCCGCTAGAGCTCAGCAGCCCCAGGCCCGTTGACAGCCCTAAGCTGTCCTTGGCAGGAAGTGACAGGACAATGGAAGCTTGTCCCTGAGGAGGGGAATGGGAAGGGTCGGGCCCATTCCGAGGGCAGACTCCTGCCCTTTCTAGTTGGACTTGACCTGGCTGGGAAAAGGCCCCGGCAGCAAGGAAAGCCCTGAATGAGCCATTGATCCCCATGTCCCGGCGGAGGCCTTCTTTATGTTGGCCCTCAGAGATGTGGACTTTGACAGCCCCAAAAGCTGATGGAGGTCAAGGCGATGGGGGAGAGCAGAGCCAGGAGGCAGGAGGCAGGAGGCAGGAGTCTCTTGTCTCTCCATATCCCAATGATCGTCCATGACTGATATGGGGGATTTGGAAAGAGCCAAAAACAGGCCTGGGGAGAGCCCTGGGATAAGGCTGGATTAGCCAGAGTCCTTCAGTCCGCCATTGGAGGCCGGGGGAGGGGAAGTCTTTGTGCAGGAAGCAATGGGGCCGGAGCCGCCTCCCCATTCCCCACTCCTGTGGCCTGGCTGAGAGGATGGAAGGCTCTGGGCCCCGGGGTGGCCAGGGCGGGAGGCTCCAGAGGGAGAGGGCACCCTGCTCCGGGAGCTGGCACCATGGCAGTCCTGCCTGGGCAGAGAAGGCTCGGGAACCCCGTCCGGCCCCAGAGGAAGCCTTTGCTGGCCCCGCTGAGCCGAGCCTGGGCCCTGCCCCTGGCTGGTCTGCACACTGCCCCATCCTGCCCCAGCCACTCGCTAAGAGCTCACTTCTCGCCAGCCCGTTCCTTGAGCTGCTCCAAGGAGGCCCCGAAGCCACACTGGCTCAGTTACGTTAGAGCCGGGTGTGGGAGGAGGGGGGAGAAGCGAGGGAGAAGACCAGCCCCCCCTCCCAGAGAGCTCCTGGGAACAGTCTCCTGTTCCGGGCCTTCGGGCGAGCTCATGTTGTAGTGATCGTGATAATGGCAGCAATAATACTGACCGTGTGCCCGGCGCCTCCGCCCTGCCAGGCCGGGGCTTGACTCTGGACCGCAGTCTCAGGGAGCGGACCCGGGGGGGCCGCCCCCCCCAGGAGGTGTAGCAAGCCAGCTGGCTTGGGGCGGATCTGGGTTTCCTTGTGCCGAGAACCTGAGCAAGGCGGCCCCACATTGGCCCCTGCCCAGCAACAGCTCCCAAGCGCCTTCCTCAGGGCCACACAGCCAGGATGCATCGGTGGTCCCACCGAGGCTGACACTCCGTCGACCACACGCTGCCTTTCCCCCAGAGTCACCCCAGAAACCCTCCCAACGTGGCTTCCGCCTGGCTCGGGTCTCGGTCTCCCCGGGGCGGGCTCTGTCCCAGCTCTCCAGGATGCAGGGGAGTAGGGGAGCGTCCCTTTTACCCCTGGAGAACCCAGGAGGCGATTTAAAGCCTTCAGAGAGGCCGGAAGCGGCCCTGGAAGGGAGCACAAGCGGGGCTGGCCGTGGAGCAGCCTTTTGACACCGTTAAGGTCCCTCTTTCCCAAATTCTTCCCGAGACTCAAGGGGTCGCTGTGTGAGCGGGGCTCCCTCAGGAAGGTTTGCAGACTCTGGGGGGCTCTTGGCCAGCAGGGTCCAGCCGGGCCTGAGATCGGGGACGAGTATCTCAGGTTAACAGCAGGAAGTGGTGACGTATCAGGAAGGATCCCTCTTCTGGAGCCCAAACAGCCCCAGGACTTTTGTCAGTGTGATTCCGAGATTGCCAGTCAGTGAGCTGTGAGCTGCCGATGGGGGCGGCTGGCGGTGCCAGGGGCGGTGCTGGAGAAGTGCGCAAGGTTTCCCAGCGTCCCCAGCTCATCGCGGAACACATGGGTCACTCCCTGGCACAGTCCTTCCCACTTCGGCTTTTATCTGGTGCCCCCACAAGCTGCCTCAGCTCAAGAATCTCGTCCATGAAGGCTCACAATGTCCCCTCCTGCGCGCGCCACGTCAGTACCGGCACGACGCCCCTGCCACCCCACCGGGTATGGCTCTGCTGGCGTGATTCCCGCCCTCCCGGAGATGGAAGTCCTGGGGAGAGAGGACTGCTTTCCCCTGTATGAGATCTCTGGATCCCAATTCCCGGCAAACGCCTGGTAAACAGCTGGAACTTAATTAGTGCTTTCTGAAATAAATAGGGACAACATATTGGAAGGCTGCAAGAAAGTTTCTTTATCAACCGGACGGCGCGGATGCTTTAGGGCCCAGGTGCTTTAGGGCCGGGGTCCTCGGGTGGCCTCTGGGTGAGGGCGGGGCTGGCGCCCAGAGCTTTAAGGTAGTGGAAGGACCCCAGAGTGGGCTCACAGCGGCTCCCACCTGGACGCTGCCCGCATCCCCCACCCCACAGGCCAGCAAAGGCTGGTTTTGGCTAATCACACTCCTTCATTTACCATCTAGCCAATAGCATTTGGTGAGCACCACTGCGTGCCAGGACTGCTTACAAGGAGGCTTCCTGCGCTGCGACCCAGAGCCACCCGATGGGCCCTGAGCTGCTGGAGCCTCCCGTGGCTGTGGGCCTCTGCCTGGGGGGGGGGGGGCGGGCCTCAGAGGGGGGGGCTTCAGGGGGCAGAGCTCCCGCTGCTTCTGGCCCCGTCTCTGGGGGGGGGGGGCCAGGGTCCCCGCCCCGAGCTTGTGCGCCCGTGGGGGTCCAGAGGCCGCGTCTGCTCATGACTCCCCTGTCCCCCCACCCCCCCAGCGGCTGGGACAGAAGGAGAACCAGCTCTTTATCAGCCGCCTGCATTCTGCAAATATTGTTTCAGCAGGTGGAGAGCCGGCTCCTGAGGAGCGGGGGGAGGAGACACACAGGGACAATTGGTGCTGCGCTGGGGGTGGGGGCAGGGCCCCGACCCCTTCCTGGAGCTGATCGCGGAGAACATCTGGGGTGGGAGGCGCGTTGGTTTGGATTTCCCAGAAGCCTCTTGGGAAGCAGACCCAGGGCCAGCTCCAACTAATCTGCCCTAGTGACTTCAAGGTTAAGATGGCAGCTCAGAGAGAAGGGGGAAGAGAACTGGTCTCCCCAGGAGATCTGGCCGAGCTTCCAGGTGCTGCAGGGAGGGACTCCCAAAGCCTTCTGGGCACTGCCGCTCCCCCAAATCCAGGCCCTGCAAAGATGCTGGCTGACCCTCCCCGCCCCCTCCAAGGCTGCCAGCTACAGCAACGGGAGCTTCCTGGGAAGCCCAGAGAGCTCGAGGAGGGACCTCAGGGCCACTGAGCCCAGTGTTACGGAGAAGGAAACTGAGACCTGGGGGGGCTGGGGGGGACTTGCCAGATCGTGGCCATGAGCTCCGGAGGCCACTGAGCCTGAGCGTAGTTTGACAGGCGGGAGGCTGCCGGGGAGGGTCCTCCCGGGGTCTGGCGTGGGTCAGGGACAAAGCCCACCAACATCTGCGGAGCTGACGCACCCTCACTCGGCCAGGCCGGAATATTCCTCGCCTGAGCCCCCCTCATTCCTCCCTTCACAAACTCAGAAGCAGAGGGAGCCCCAAGGCCGCAGAGTCTGCTGAAGATGGGGGAGGATCCCTCTCAGGGGAAGTGACCCGAATCTCAGCTGGAGGTCACTTGGTCGAGTGCCCACTGGCCCCCGCTTGGCCGCTAGCCCTCGTGGGTACCGCCTGTGTTGGGACACTGAGTCCTCCTCTCTCCCGCATGTGCAAGCAGGAATGTTCTTAAATGCAGCTTTGGGGGCTTTGTTCTCCTCGCTGGTGAGGTGGGGGTTCCAGAGGACCCCCTAAAATCTTCACTTCCCAGGACCGATGCTCAGCTCAGAAGTGGTCATCTCCCCAGAACGGCGATCGGGATGGACTTCCTGGTGCTCGGAGGATCTACGAGGTGGACGGGATTCTCCAAAGGGCCTCCGCCTTGCCACATGCTCTTCCGGAGCCCAGGCCCGGTCAAGTGAGATCAGCAGCATCTGGGAGCTGCTGCCACTGCCCTGGCGGGCCGGGCCGGCCTCTGTGGCCTTCGAGCCCCTGCTCCCGCAGTGGCCCGGGCCAGCGTCTGATCCTCCGGCTCCGGCTCTCTGCGTCCTGACTCATCACGTCCCTCCTGGGCTTTAGGGGCCTCAGCAGCCACCTCTGTCCCTCGCCTTTCTGGGGGAGCTGGGCCTGCTTGGCTCATTGACCTGAGAGGAGCCAAAGGGATTACACATTTCTACTACATTACCACAGGGGGGGAGGAGAAGTGCCCTGGTGGGGAGAGAGGAAGAGCTGAAAGTGATGGGGTTACCCTGTATCCATGAGCCAATAGTTTGGGGTCTGTGAGCCCCCCACATCCTATTCCAGCCCCGAGCTCCCTGGTAACCCCTATTTTCCTCTTGAGGAAAAGAGTTGGAGAGTTCTCCAGAGAAGCTGATATGGAGGGGAATTTGGGGCATGCTGGGATGATTGGGGCATGCTGGGATGATTGGAGCATCAGGAGCCCATGAGAAACTTCTTTACTTTTGTACAGGTGTTAGCCGAAGAGTATTCAGGTGAGGGGCCCGTGGGCCTCAGAAATGAGAGCTCTGCTATCTCCTGGCCCAGGGAGTTCCCCTGACTTCCCCAGGCCACGGATTCCAGTTCCCACCCGGAGCCACCCCCCCACCCCAGAACAGGCCCTCAGAGCTGATGACTCGTCCTTTGTGAGTCAGCGGGAAAAAAATAGCCGGCCACGAGGGAGTTCCAGCTGAGAATTCTCCGCTTTTCCCATTTCCTCATGAGCCGAGCTGAGCTCCCACAAAGAGGGATGGACGTGGCTTTTCTTCTTCTTTTTATTGTTTTCTTTCTTTTTATGGCTATATTGTATACTAATTTTTAAAAATACACATTTCTTTATGAATCATATTGGGAGAGAAAAATCAGAACAAAAGGAAAAACCACAAGAGGGAAAAAAAAAAGAAAAAGAAAAAAAAAGTGAAGACAGCATGTGTTGTTTTATATTCAGTCTCCGGAGTTCTCTCTCTGGATGCAGACGGCATTTTCTGTCCCAAACCCATTGGGATCTCCTCGGATCACTGAACGCCTGAGAGGAACCCAGTCTTTCCTAGTTGATCACCTCACCTTCTCACCGTGATTGTGCACACTGTATTCCTGTTCTGCTTGTTTCGCTCAGCATCAGTTCCTGTAAATCTCTCCAGACCTTTCTCAAATCAGTCTGTTCATCCATTTTTATAGAACCATAATATTCCATTACTTTCCTGTACCATAACTTATTGAGTCATTCCCCAATCGATGGGCATCTATTCATTTTCCAATTCTTTTCCAGCGCAAAAAGAGCTGCCATAAACATTTTTCCACGTGTGGGTCCTTTCCCCTCCTTTATGATTTCCTTAGGATAGAGACCCAGTAAAGGCACTGCTGGGTCAAAGGGTGTGCACAGTTTGATGGCCCTTTGGGCAGAGTTCCAGATTGTTCTCCAGAATGCTTGGATCAATTCACATCTCTACCAACAATGCATGAGTGTCCCAGTTTTCCCACATCCTCTCCAACATTTATCATTGTTTTTCCCTGTCACCTGACAGGTGTGGAGTGGTATCTCAGAATTGCCTTATTTTGCATTTCTCTGATCAATAGTGACTTAGAGCATCTTTTCATATGAGTGGAAATGGTTTTAATTTCTTCATTTGCAAATTGTCTGTTCACATCCTTTATCAACCGGGGAATGACTTATATCCTTATAAATGTGACCATTCTTTATATATTTTGGAAATGCGTCCTTTATCAGAACTACTGGCTATCAAAATTGTCTCCCAGCTTTGTACTTCCCTTTTCATCTTGTTTGTGCAAACTCTTTTTCATTTGACATGGCCCAAGTCATCCATTTTGTATTCCACAATGTTTTCTGGGTCTTCTTGATCATAAATTCCTCCCTTCTCCAAAGATCTGACAGGTCTCCTCCTAATTGGTTTATGAAATCATCCTTTAGGCCCAAATCCTGTACCCATTTTGACCTTATTTGGGGCATGGGGTGTGAGATGTAGGTCTATGCTGAGTGTCTGACATATTATTTTCCAGTTTTCCCAGCAATGTTTGTCAAATGGTGAGTTCTTGTTCCAGCATTTGGAGCTTCGGGGTTTAGCAAATACTAGATTACTATGGGCCTTGATTATTGTCTTGTGCCTCTAAGCTGTTCCACTGATCCCTCGCTCTATTTCTTAGCCAGTACCAAAGGGCTTTGATGGCTGCTGCTTTGTCATAGAGTTTTAGGTCTGGCACTCCTAAGCCAGCCTCCTTTGCATTTTTTCTCATTAATTCTCTTGAGAATCTTGACTTTTTGTTCTTCCAGAAGAATTTTGTTATTATTTTCCCAGTTTTATAAAATAATATTTTGGCAGTTTGAGGGTTACGTCGCTGACAGACTGAGCAAGTGGACCAATTTAGGTAGAATTGTCATTTTTATTACATTAGCTCGGTCTACCCATGAGCACCTGATATTTTTTCAGGCTTCTCTGTGTGGGAAGCATTGTGTTCATATAGTTCCTGGGTTTGTCTTGGCAGGTAGAGGGGCTCACATTTCTTTCAACCACCAGAGGCAGTGGCAGGCCTCGGGCCTGAGGCTCCTGGGAAGCATTTCTACATCTTGCCAAGTCCAGAGTGTCTCTGAAAAGAGGGATTTTCCGTCCCTTCTCGGGGCAAATGACCCCTTGGCCGTCTCATTATCAGAGGTCCAGAGCCATCGTGAGCCCCGCTGGCAGCATCTGTGCCAGTGAGCCAAGGAGAGGAGCCAGGCTGACCCTGCACGTGTGTGTATGAACACAGATGCATGGAGAGGCCATGGGCAAAGCAGGAGGACGCCTCAGAGACTCCCTGGCTGCAGGACCCTGAGAGGCTGCGGGGCCCTGAGAGGCTGTAGGACCCTGAGAGCCTACCTTGAGTATCAGTGTCTCCCTGCCCCCTCAGGCTCCTGGCCCTCTCCCCCGGGCTCCTCCAGTCATTTCCCAACCTGGGCCTCAGTTTATTCATCTGTGAGGTGGACTGGAGGACATCCGGGGTCCCTCCTCTTCTCTATGATCCTCCTCTGTGATCCTGACCTTTTGGCCACAATCCCGTCCAGGAGGGGAGCAGCGTCATCCCTCACTTAGAGAGAAGGGAGAGGGAAGTGGGGAGCCCTCCTTTATGTGCCAGCCCCGTGGGGCAGCCTGGGGTTCCTGGGCACCCTCCGGAGACCCCAGAAGTCCCCATGAAGCTGAGGCCCTGCTCAGGTCACTCAGGCAGGAAGGACAGCAGTGGAGATGCAGTTCACAACACGATGTGCTTTGGGGGCCCAAGATGCTTTGTGTTGGGGACCTGGGCGGCTCCTCAGCACAACCTCCGGAGCTGGCTGCTCTCATCCCGCCCAGAGAGGCGGCCGGCAGGGGGGGACGAGACCCCAGAACCCCCATCCCAGGCCAGCCCATCCGGGGCCCCGGCCGGAGTCATGGGGTCCTCGGAGCCTGGGCCGTCCCGAGGACCTTGAGCCTCCACCCCCGGGGCCACCTGGGAGCTGAGCGTGGGCCGGGTTCCTGAGAAAGAGGCCGGGAGCAGCACGCCCTTTCCCCTGGGTGTGGGAGGGCAGCCGTGGCCCATGTGGGAACTTTCCTCCCACACCGAGGGGCCGCAGGAATGCGGGCCTGGAAAGCGCCGGGGCAGGAACGGAGCCTCTCCATCCACGGGGGAGGAGGGAGGAAGCATCTGGTACCCATTTCCTGGACAAACACTCTTCCCTGCCCCGAGGAGTCCCGAGGTGGAGCCGAGGCTTCTGGGGGGCTTGGGAGCCAGTGTGTGTGCCCCGGGCTGCAGAGTGTGTGTGTGAGCGAGTAGTGGGAGTGGATGAATGCAGGGCGTGTGAGAGGTACGAGTGTCTGGGTAGTACGTGCTCTGGGTAGTACGTGCTGTGTGTTTGTGTTGGATTGTGAAAGTGTGTGAGTCGTGAATTTGTGTGACTACGCATCTGTGTAGAATTGTGTGATGTGTATTGTATGTTTGTGAATGTATGCATGCATGCATGTATGTATCTGGGTAGTGTGTGTTGTGTGTTTTTGTGTAGTGTGCTGTATGTGTGAAAGTGTTGTGAGTTTGTGTGACTACATCTGTGTGTGTGTGTGTGTGTGTTTTGTAGGTGAATGTACGTGTGTATGTGTGAGTGTGTACGGCAGGTGTGCCGTATGTCTCTGTGTGTAACATGCATGTGCTGCCCACGTCGGTGTACTGTGATCCCGACACACGCAGGTGGTCTCTGGTGGGTGTCTATGTGCACGCTGTCCCAGGCCGATGCTCACACACACAGGGAGCCGAGACCCTCTGCAGAGAGCCCGGCCCAAAGGCAGGTGCCCAGAGCTGGCCCGGCCCCATTTCCTTGCCCCAGGCCTAGATGCGCTGACCACTGGGCCTCCCAGACACAGCTTGAGCGAGGACAGGGGAAGGCCCCTCCCTTGCCCCTTTCCTCTCCATGGGATCCTTGTGAGCAGCCCATCATTTCTTCCCTTTCTGCCTCCAACTCTCCCTCCTGGCCCCACCTCTCTGGCCTGGGAGCTCTCCTAAATCCAGGAGCCTGGAGTCTGAAAAGGAGAGTCCAGACCTTCCTGGGAAGCGGAGGGGAGGTGCAGGGGGCGGCGGGAAGGTAGAGGGGGGTGATGGGGAGGTGGAGGGGGGCAGCTGATGGGGTCTGAGTTAGAAGAGCCCAGGTCTAGGAATGGTCTAGAGAGGAACCAGGGAGAAAGGCCCCCTTTTTACGGCCCAGCCACAGATCCTCAGTAGGGCCCCACGCAACGCTCCCATCCTCCGGCCATTTCCTCTGGGGAAGCTTGGGGCTTCTCCCTGCGGGGATTTGGGCAGAGCTCTTAAGCCCTTTGCTGGCCATGGGATAATCAGGGGGGCTCGGGCTGCTGTCTGTGGGAGGCTGGCCCGGAGGCTGGGAGCCCAGCTGGGCCCAGTTATTTGCTTGGTCCTGGGTCTCCCCGTGGACATGATGCTTGGGCCCCCAAAGCCTCCGGTGGCCAGTCCCGGTGGTGCTTTCCCTGCCTCCAGCCCCAGGCCCTCCCCTCTTCACGGACCCAGCCCGGCACCCACGGGCTCCTGACCCTGCTGGAAACAGCTCTCGCTGGCCCAGCCTCCCGAGGCTCAGGAAGGGGGAGGCGCAAGCTGGCGCAGGGCTGGGAGCCGCAGGGCCAGGAGCCTTGGCCAGCCAGCCCTCCTACCCGCTGCTCAGCCCAGCCTCAGCTTGGGAGGTCGAGGCTGGGGGCGGCGATGGCTCCTGGCTGCCTTTGGGGTCCCCTCCCCTCTCCCTACGAGCCAAGAGCATCCCGGCCGCGCCTCCAGGGAAGGCAACGTTCCTTCCCGGCCTTATCTCGCCCTGTATCTGGGAGATGCTCAGCAGGCCTCCGGGATTGCAAAAGCAGAGCCTCAGAGCTGGGGGTGAAACAGAGCTCTGAGAAGGGGGGGAGGGGAAAGGGGGGAAGGCCAGAGGGGAGCCCAGGCTCCTCCCAGCCCCAAGCCTGCAGCCCTTCTAGCCCCCCCAGTACAGCTCCTTGGGATAACTTCCACCCCCTCAGGGGCTGGGCCCCGAAAAGAAGGTGGGCTGCGAGTCTGGGAGCAGAAAAAGTCTCCTTCGGGGCTCCCTGGGGCCCGGCTGAGGTCCAGCTGCCCTCCCCCCCAAGCAGAGCCATAGTAATAATAATTAGTGCTCATGTGGCGTTTTAAGCCTTACAAAATATTGTACAAATATAATATCAGTAGACCCTCACTAGTCTGGTCTTTACAGCTGGGGGAACTGAGGAAGACAAATTAGCTCACTTGCCCAGGTTTACACAGCTGGCAGGGGCTAGGGAGGATCTGAACTCGGGCCTCCAGTCTGCTGCCCAGAGGCTACAACTGGAAGAGAACTCAAGATAAACCACAGAAGGCCATTTTCTAAGGTCCAGATGCCATTAGCTTCTGTGGGACCAAAGGCCTGATGTCCCAGCACCCCCCCTGGTAAAAAGTGCCCCTGGGGCTGCCTCGCAGGGCAGCCTCCCAGCCTTCCCTGGTCTGGCCATCTTCACCAGGCCCAGCCCCTCTGATAGGCTGGAAAAGATCTGGAGTCTGGGACCGTGGGTGCCCACAGAGATCCCTGCCAGGGAGCAGCCCAAGAGCGGCTGTGGTCTAGACCCCCGGAGAGATGCCTGGCTAGAAGCTGCTGGACTCTCCAGCCATTTGGGTTTATAATGCTCTGGATTCATCGGCTCTTCACATCAGGAGTGGGTTCATGACTGGGCCAGCCCGATTTCCCTGAAGAGTAACTCTAACCCTCCTGAGTTGGAACCTTAGTGCTCAGATGTGGACCTTGTTTGGAAGAGAGGAAGCAAGGAAAGAAGCAAGGGATGGATGGAGGGAGGGAGGGAGGGAGGAAGGAAGGAAGGAAGGAAGGAAGGAAGGAAGGAAGGAAGGAAGGAAGGAAGGAAGGAAGGAAGGAAGGAAGGAAGGAAGGAAGGAAGGGAGGAAGGGAGGAAGGGAGGAAGGAAGAAAAGGAAGAAAGAATGGATAACAGGAAAGGAAGGAAGGAAGGATGGATGACAAGAAAGGAAGGAGGGATGAAAGAAAAGGAAGGAAAGATGGATGAAAGGAAGGAAGAAAGATTGGATGACAGGAAAGGAAGGAAGAAAGGAAGGCAGGAAGGAAGGCAGGAAAGAAGGAAGGAAGGAAGGAAGGAAGGAAGGAAGGAAGGAAGGAAGGAAGGAAGGAAGGAAGGAAGGAAGGAAGGAAGGAAGGAAGGAAGGAAGGAAGGAAGGAAGGAAGGAAGGAAGGAAGGAGGAAGGAGTGAGTCTTATGCAGGCATGTAAGAGATAGAAGACTAATTCTTAAAAGAGTAACAGTTTGGGTGGGCTGGCTTCCCAATCTAATACAATTACTTCTCAGTCACTTTAGGAGAAAGACCAGAACGTTCAGTGTTTTGTCATGGGGACGAGATTGTCTAATGTTTGACCATTTTCATGCTCCCCTCTGTTTATGGAAGAAGTCAGCAGTTACACCTGGGCAAAAAGTCAGCTTATTTTTGGCTTGAGATTTTGGAGCTTTGTTTTGAATTCCTGGAGTTGTGTTTGTAAAGTGTTTGTCATCAGGCCCGTCTGCCTACTTGTCTGTCTGTCCGCCTACCAGTCTGTCTATCTGTATGCCTGTGGATTTTCTTCAGAACCAGTGGTGCAGGTCCCACGGCCCACTGCTCATTCTAGCAAGGCTGTCTGGTCTACAGTGGCTCATGGGGCTTCTTTGGAGAAAATTGAGGATTTTTTTTAACCTTTCTGGTTATTAATACTTAGGCTTTCTGGTCTCCTTGAACTTCCCCATTTTATTTAACTTGTTTTCATAGGATGTGCTTCAAAAACATTTACAATCCATCAGCCACTCAACAAACATTTAAATGTCTATGAATGTGTCTAGAGAAGTGCTGGAGATACAAAGAAAGGCAAAAGCATGACCCTTCCCCCAAGGTGTATTCAGCCTCCACTAGGAAAAAACAATAGCAAAATCCTAGGGATGTAAATAAAAGCTGAAAACTAATTACTTCCCATCTCTCTCATAAGCTGCTATTGCAGAAGAGAGTAAAGGGTATGAGAATGTTTAGTCTGAAGATGAGAAGCTGGAGGAGTGGGGGGAGACATGATTTCAAGGATTTGAAGGGAAGGTCATGAAAGCAGACAGCATGGGACCTGCTTGGAGTTGTCTTCACCCTGGGAACAGAGTCAAACTTGAAGTGTAAAGTCAAGAGAAAGACTGGAGAAATGAGCCAATAGCAACAACAAAAAGAAAACTTGACCATAGAAAATTATGGTGACAGCAAAGACCAAAACACAAAGTAAAAGCAACTGTAGCCTCAAAGAAAAATGTGAGTTGATCTTGTGCCCCAAAAGAATTTCCAGAAGAGCTCGAGAAGAATTTTAAAAATCAAATGAGAGAGAGAGAGAAGAAAAATCAAGAAAAGAAATGAGAGTGATGCAAGAAAAAAATGAAGAAAGAGCCAAAATTTTGGTAAAGAAGACACACAAAATTATTGAAGAAAACAACTTGAAATGGAATAGGCAAAATGGTAAAAGAGGTACAGAAATCCATTGAGGAGAAAGATGTCTCAAAAAGCAAAATTGGCCACATGGGAAAAGATGTACAAAAATTCACTGAAGAGAACTCCTTTAAAAAAGGAGAATTAACTAACTGGAAAGGAGATCCAAAAGCTCATTGAAGAAAATAATTCCTTATAAATTAGAATTGGTCAAGTGAAAGCTAACAACTTTATGAGACATCAAAAAAACAATTAAAAAGCCAAAGAATGAAAAAATAGAAAAAAAGTATTAAATATTTCATTGGAAAAAAAACTGACTTGGAAAATAGATGGAGAAGAGATGATTTAAGAATTATTAGATGACCTGAAATCCATGATCAAAAAGAAAGCCTAGACATTATAATATAAGAAATTATCAAGGAAAACTACTCTTATATCCTGGATCTCAAGATCAAAATGGAAATTGAAAGACTCTACTGATTACCTCTTGAAAGATATTACCAAAATGAAAACTCCGAGGAATATTATAACCAAATCCCAGAGTTCCCACATTAAGGAGAAAATAATGCAAACAGCCAGAAAGAAACAATTCAAATGTCTTAAAAGCACAATCAGGATAACATGAGGTTTAGAATTTCCACATTAAAATGATGGCTCAGGCTTATAATACAACATTCTGGAAAGGATAGGAGCTGGGATTACAACCAAGAATCACCTATTTAACAAAACTACATATAATCCTTCAAAGGGAAAATAGAAATTTAATAAAATGTAAAGTGTTCAAGCATTTTTGATGAAAAGAGGAGAGCTGAGTAAAAAATCTGACTTCCAAATATAAGAATCAAGAGAAACATAAAAAGCTAAGCCTGGGAGAGAAATCATAAGAGATTCAATAAGGTTAAACTATTGATATTTGTAACTCCTAATAACTTTCTCATTATTAGAACCATTAGGGGTATACATAGACAGAGAATATGGGTGTGAATTGAGTATGATGGGGTAATATCCAAAAAACCATATCAAAGGATGACAAAGATGCATAAGGAAAAGGGAGAGGTAGAATGGATGAATTATTTCACAGAAAGAGTACAAAAGAGTTTTAGAATGGAGGGAAAGATAGCCAATATAGATAGCCAATAGAACTGGCTCAAAAAGGCAATCACATACACCCTCAGTAGGGAGACAGAAATCTATCTTTCCCTGCTGAGAAGTAGGAAGAGAAGGGGAATAACAGAAAGGGAGGGGCTGATAGAAGGGAAGGTAGATTGGGGGAGCAGTGATCAGAAGGAAAACACTTTTGAGCATGTATGGTTAAAAGGAGAAAGGGAAAGATAAAGGCAGGAAATAGGATATAAGGAAAAAAATGGTTAGAAATTTAACTGTGAAAAATATTTTATATCAAGTTTCTGATAAAAGCTTCATTTCTCAAACATATAGAAAAGTAGGTCAAATTTATAACAATATAAGTCATTCTCCAATAGACAAACGGTCAAAGGATACAGACATGCAGTTTTCATATGGAAAAATCAAAGCTATCTATAATCATATTTTTAAATCTTCTACATCAGTACTAATTAGAGAAAAGCAGATTCAAACAACACTGAGGTACTACCTCACATTTGGCTAATACAGAAAAAGATAATGGAAACTTTTGGAGAGATGTGGGAAAATCGACACCCTAATGCATTGTTGGTGGAGTTGTAAACTGACCCAACCATGCTGGAGAGCAATTTGGAACTATGACCAAAGGGCTATAAAACTGTATACCCCCTTTACTCAACGATACCATTACTGGGTCTGTATCCAAAGGGATTTTTTAAAGGAAAAGGAAAAGGACTTATTTCTCAAAAATATAAATATTAGCTATTTTTGTGGAGGCAAAAAATTAGAAATTAAGGGGATGTCTATCAGGTGGAAGATGGTTGAACAAGCAGTGGTACATGGTTGTGATAGAATACTGTTGTTATAAGAGCAGATGGTTTCAGAAAAACTTGACTTGCATGAATTGATGCAGAGTGAAATGAGCAGAACCAGGAGAACTTTGGACACAATGACAACATTGCACAATGATCAGCCATGGCCGACTTGGCTTATCTCAGCAATGCGATGGCCAGAGACAACTCCAAAGGACTCATAGTGAAAGCTGCTATACACCTCCGGAGAAAGAACTTGTGTCTGAATGCAGATCAAAGCAGACTTTTGGACATTCTTTTTCTTTTTCTTTTTTTTCCTTTTGGTTTGTGTTTTCTTTCACAACATGACTAATATGGAAATATGTTTTGCATGACTGCACATGTATAACCTATATCAGATTGCTTGCCTTCCCACTGAGGGGTCAGGGAGGGAGGGAGGGAATGAATCTGGAACTCCAAATTTTAAAGAAGTAAATGGTAAAAATTGTTTTCACTAGCAAATGGAAAAGAAAATCTTTTTTTTTTTAAAGGGCACATGAAGAACTCAGAATAGATCCTGGAAAGAGTCAGAAGAATAAAGGTCAGAGAGTTGTGAGAAGCTCAGTCTGAGGGGTTTGGAATGACCTTCCTGGAAATGAGAAGTTTGAAATGGGAAGAGGAAAGATTAGGGGCAAGATGGGGCATTGGAGGCTGCCTCCTATTTGTCTCAGAGCGACTTGCCCAGAATTACACATCTCATCAGTGTGCCGGGCACTTGCCCAGACTGAGACTTAAGTGCCTGGAAAGTCATCGGACAAGATCTGGCGACCAGCTGTTCTCCATCATTGCCAATGGGCCAACAAGAGGAAATGATGATCCAGCTTGATACGTGGGATCTCAGAGAAAGAGATCCCGGAATTTCCTGACGTGACAGTCACAGCATCTGGGGCAAGAAGTAAGACTGTTTATTAAAGAGGAATGAAGAAGAGCTTCTCTGATTTGGGATCTCCAGAATCTTTGGGAGAGAAGGGAATGGAAAAGTGGCCCCGCTCACAATTCAAATCTCAGTCTCCAGGCCTGGGTCTCCACCCACTGCACCACCCAGCTGTCTCCGACATTCGAGGTCCTCTGGCCTCAGAGGGCAGAATAAGAAACAGGGAGCAGCAGCAGCAGGGACAGATTTAGGTGTGCACTCATCTGCAAAGGAATGGCTTGGTCTTTGGCCATCTCCCATCCCCGGGCCTTCAAGTGGGCTGGGACTTAAGCACAGGGCAGGGAAGGGGGCTAGAAGGGATGAACCATAAGGAGAGAAATGATTATTGACAGCTGAATTCTTGGGAGATCCAGAGCTCTCTCCTTCCCAAGTCGGTCTTGGGTCTCCTGATCTCGGCCAGATCCCATCCAACTTGACAAGGAATAATGTAAGGCGGGGAAGCCCACTGTGCCCCACTCAGGCTTGGATGGCAAGGGAGCCCGAGGCTGGCTGGGCTGGGTATAAAGAGACTTCTCTGTCCAAGGATGACGTCAGCCCCTCGTCAGATACCGGCTCTTCTGGGGCCACATAAACCGTGAGCCTGGACGGGCTGAGAGGTGGCCAAATGGCCAGCCTTTTGTTAATAACCCACTGGTCTTGTTAACAAAACAATTACCCAGAACCCAGTCTCTGCAAGCTTTTAAATGGCCCCAGCATTTTCCTCGGGGAGCACCCAAATGGTCCTGCAGAGAGATGGGACGCCACTAAAAATAGGCTCCGTTTGGCGGCCCCGCTGCCAAGGTTCCCAGGGTTTCACAAGCTCCAGCTCCCAGAACTAGTTCAACCCCCCCCCCCAAAGCTTCCCAAGAGATGAAAGGGACCCAAGATGGGAAGGTCGGGCTGGTTTCCATGACGGCCGCTGGCAGATGGGAGACATAAAAGACGTAAATCAAAGGGAGATGAAGTCCGAATGGATGTTGGAAGGCTCACGGCCTTGGGGAGGCCCAGGCTAACCCTGGCATCTACAGGTCGGCCGAGGCCATCGCAGGAGCTGCGGTCACTGTGGACGGGCTCACTGGCCCTGTTTCCTCCTCAGTTCTTTCACCCCAGGGCTTCCTCCCCATCATTCTACTTGGTCGAATACTCGGCCATTTTGTGGGTATTTAGCCCAGGACCTAGAATACAGTAGGTGCTTAATCAATGCTTATGGACTGTGTTTCTTCTCTCTTCTGTCTAACTTTCAGGAGTAACTGTTGTCCCTCTCATTGTCTTTTTGCATCCTTAGCCTAGCAGTGGGTGCTTAGTAAGTGCTTGTGCATCTTACAGAGTCCATTTAGCACAGGAAGCCTGGGGCTCGTGCCAGCCCTTTTGGATAGGATTCTGACAGCTGGCACTGGGGACCCCCAATAGACCCAACTTCTGGGATGTCATGGGTGCTTTGCGCCTGCCCCTGGCCGCCTCCCAGGACTCTCTGGGGAGGCACCTCAGGCAGGTGACCCCCCCACAGCCCAGGCTCCCAATCCCATCATGCCTCTGGGCTGCCTGTACTGGGCTCCCCCTCCCCTTTATCCCACCAAACGTGGACCGTGGACCGGGGACCTCGGCAGGGCCCCCGCCCCTGCTTCCTCTGCTCTCGGGGAGAAGCTGTGGACTGCTTTGAACCCCGGCTGAGCCCAGATGGCCGACATGAGTCACTCCCGCCCGGACCCTCCCCTCCGGAGCAGCTGGGAGCCAGCCAGGCTTCCCTCCCAGGGGCTGAGGAATTTCCATCTGCTCAGAACAATTAATGAGACCAACGACATGGAGAGGAAAGTTCCCCGGCAGAGTCACGGGAGGAGGGCACCCATCAGGCTGGCCGGAGATCACTGCCCTTCTCCCACCTCCATGCCCATCTCCTGCTGCCAGGCCTTCCGTCCCTACGTGACCTCTGGCTTTGTGGGCCACTCCACTTAGGACAGCAGGGGGCAGGAGGACAGGAGCAAGGGCTGGGGAGGACTGGTCTCCAACGTCAGTCTGGAAACTGTCAGGCAACAGCCGAGGCTCTGGGATGGTGGTTGAAGCCCTCGGCCCGATGCCAGCCGGGACAGTTGTTAGTCAATCAGGTCTGATTCTTGGTGACCCCACTGGGTTTTCTTGGCCAAGATCCTGGAGGGACAGGCTGCTTCCTTCTCCAGCTCATTTGACAAATAAGGAAACTGAAGCAAACAGGCTTAAGTGACTTACCCAGGGTCACATGGCTACGAAGACTGAGGCTGATTTTAATTCGGATCTCCCTGACCCCAGGCTCAGGGCTTTCTCCAAGGTGGCAAACCCACTGACTCCTGAACTTGTGGGGTGCCCTGCTGCCCAGGCACCCCCATGCCATGGTGAGCCACTGGGCATGCCCGGGGAGGAGACATCTGGCACTCATAGACCATTGGTGAAGGAGCCACAGTCTGGGAGTCCCACCTAGGAAGACCCGGCCTCAGTATCCCTGGAGGTCAGAGCAGCAGCCCTAGAGCAGCTCAGCTGGCTCACTCTGACCCCAGAGGCCTCAGGGTGACTCCCTCCAGTGAGCTCAATGCTGTTTCCCATCCTTCCCCTCCCCCCCCAGCTAGGTACTTCTCCCTGAGTCTGAGCTCTGGCTTGGAGACCAACAGCAGTGCCCAAATCCCCGGCAGCCCTGGGCTCCAACACAAACAGACCCCAGTCGGGGATCGGGGGACCCCTGGTCTCCGAGCCTCACGGGGGAAAATCTCACGGCATTGCCACAACAATGACCCTCACCCAGATTCCCTGGGAGGGTCTGTTCTGGTCCATGGCATCACAGGGCCTGGGAACACCGGTTATGGTTAGCCAAGGAACTCAGGAGGAAACACAGGCAGCCGGGCAGCAGTATTAGCAATAATAGCAATAGCAGTACTAGGAGGAACAGCAGCAGTAAGTAGAAGTAATAGTAGCAAGAGCAATAGTAACCCCAGTAGTAACAGTAACAATAGTAACAGCAGCAACAGTAATAGTAACAGTAGCAATAGCAGTAGTAATAGTAGCAAGAGCAATAGTAACAATCGCAGTAGTAACAGTAACAATAGTTGCAGCAATAATAGTAACAGTAGCAATAGCAGTAGTAACAATCAGAGTAGTAATAGTAACAATAGTGACAGCAGCAGTAGTAATAGTAGCAGTGACAATAGCAGTAGTAATAGCAGTAGTAATAGCAGCAGCAGCAGCAGCAGCAGCAGCAGCAGCAGCAGCCACCCGGCAGCCTGGAAGTCCCCAAGGCCAGTTCGTCGAGATGTGGGTGACTGCTGAACGAGGAGCAGTGAACGTGACTGTGCTTGTGGGTGAGAATCTCTGCAAGTGAGCAGTTCACGCCCCCTTTTGGGCCCTGCACCTTCAGTTTTCAGAGCGTGGGCTCCCCGACCCAGAGCACTGCGCCATCACTAGAGAAGCGTGACCTTTTCTTCCTACAACATTCCCAAATTGGAAAACATTTAATTTCCCAAAAGATGGAGAATCCCAAGCTGAGTAAACATTGTATCAGCTCATGAACACCCCCACCCGCTCCCCGGTCCCACATCTGGCAGCCTCTGGACCCTGGGTTGCTGAGCAAGCAGGAAGAGTTGCACATGTCAGGAATGGGGACAGGGAGCCATACTTCTGGTTGGGAAGCACTGGCCGCCCCTGGGCTCAGTGGGCAGTAACACTTTCCAACCCCCAGACCAGAGACGTGGAGCTCGGGGAGCACAGTTCCCAGACTTTCCTAAAGAACAACATTTCGGCATCCTAACCCCAGCAGCATCCCACACACTCACACGCTCATTCACGCCCAACCAGCTTTCCCACTTTCCACTGATGGTCCCAGCTCACCAAGGTGTGAGCTGCCAACAGTAGACGCTTAATAAATGCTTATTGACTGCCTAGCATAATGCCCCATGTCCCCATTCTTTTCCATTCACTCACACACATACCCAGATGATTGCACTTTCTGTTCCTTCTTGCCTGGAGGTCATTGTTGGGCATGTGCTTCAGGCTGCTTTCTGTCCCCCTTCAGTGGGGCAGACTACAGAATATGGGACCTGGGCTCTGGGCAGGGACTCACACCTTAGTTCTCCCACTTAGTCCTTCTAAACTGCTCTAGAACGCTAGTCAGGAGGACCTCAGGAGCCCCCTTCCCACCTATCCTCCTACAAGCCCCACCAAGAAACCAGAGATATGGACTCCACATACATAGATCAATTTTCTGTGCTTCTTGGAAGAGCATTTGTGTCAATGAAACTAAGGTGGAGAGGTTGGTCAGCTTTGCTTTATTTTCTCCTCCATTCCGCCCCTCTTTTTTCTTCTTCTTCCTTCCTTTGTTCCTTCATTCCTGCCTTCCTGCCTTTTCCTCTTTCCTCCCTCCTATTTTTCTCTCTCCTTCCCTCATCCCTCCTTCCCTTCTTCTCTCCTGCTTCTTTTCCTTCTTTTTTTTCCCTTCTTTTCTCCCTTCCTTCCTGCTCTAGTAGACAGCCATGAAAGGACTAAGAGCTGAGAGCTGATAAGATAACAGCCAAGGTTTATGGAGATTAACCCGTCTTACAGATTGAACTGCCCAGGAAGGTTAGACCACTTAGTGGGAGGCAAAGGAACAGAATTCCAAGCCAGTCAGTTTCTAGGTCATTGTTGGAAGGGGTCAATGGGCCTTCATGCCCTTTGCCAAGCCCCAGGACATTCCCACACTCCCATATGAAATCATTGTCCTTGAATGGCATCTCTCACCCAGTGCCCCAGAGCCCTTTGCAAAAAGCCATGAAAGAACATCTTAGGGGCCACGGGGGCAATGCGCTCATTTCCGTTGCTCAGATAAATTAAGGCCATGGGAGACTAAATGAATTCCCCTCAAAGGACACAGTGGAGATGGTGAACAAATTAGAATCTGAAAATCATGTGAAGAGCAGAGGAAAGTCGGGTACCACAGGCTTCCCACACCATAGCTCGGCTTTTCCAGAGCTCACAAGCATCTGTCAGCTTCCCAGCCCTAAACCAGGCTGGGAAATGTCCCTGCTCCATCCATCCTCAGGGATGTCAACTCAGTAGACATGGAGTGAGTATGGGGACTAAAGAGAAAGTCTGGGGGAAAGACAGAACAGTGGCAGTGCTGCTTCTGGCCTCAGGGAGCCTATAGCCACATGAATCAACAGCACCTACTAAAGGTGGATGGGCACTGGGGATACAAAGCTAGCCCTCCGGTAAGATGGATGGTGAGGGGAGATGCTGGTCAGAGCAATCTGCCAGGTGGTGATTCCCATAACTGAGGTGAGAGATGAACAAGGTGGACCAGAGTACTGGCCATGTGGGTGGGAGGATGACTGAAGTGTTACGGAAAGAAGATAGAAGTGACTTGATGATGGATTGCATGTGGGGGAGGGTGTGAAGGGAAGAGAAGAATGAAAAAGGCCAAAGTGCTTTGGAGCCTGGCTGATCATGGGGCTGATAGACTCCGTGACCCTCTGTAGATAAAGACAAGGGCTAAGAATAGAATCCATCTAGACTCTGGCAGATTGTTTGACAAAATGCCTCATGCCAACCCCCAGAAATCATCAGCATTTCTACATGTTAGCACCAAGCCCAGCAGCAAGATATACAAAGAGAGATTCCATATAAAATAACTGTAGACAATACAAAATACTTAGGAGGCTATGTGCCAAGAAAAACTCAGCAACTATATGAATATAATTACAGATTCACACAAATAACATCACAATCATACCCCAAAAATCAGTTGCTAATGGATGGGCTGAACTGATATAATAAAAATGACAATTCTACCTAAATTAATTACTGATCATTTAATTAATTTACTTCTTCAGCACCATACCAAAAAAGTTAATTTATAGAGCTAAAAAAAATAATGACAAAATTCATCTGGAAGAACAAAAGGTCAAGAATATCAAAGGAATGAAGAAAAAAAATTTAGAGGAAGGTAGCCTAGCTGTACTAGATCTCATGAAAACTCTATGGTACATATGTACTGTCAAAAAAAGTTATAATTATAAAATTAATTTAAAAAATGTAAAAAAACCCAAAACTCTATGGTACTGTCTAAGTAATAGAGTGGTGGATGAGTGGAATAGATTAGATCCACAAGACACAATAGTAAATAACATAGTAATCTGTTGTTTGATTAACCCAAAGACCCTAGCTTCTGAGATAAGAACTTGCTAGTTGACAAAAACTGCTGGGAAAGCTGAAAAATACTATAGCAGTAAATAGATCTAGCCCGATATCTTTGGGTACATCATTTAGACATAAAAGGTGATATTATAAACAAGTCAGAAGAGCAAAGAATAGTTTATCTGTCATATGTGAAAAAGGGAAGAATTTTTGACCAAACAAGAGATACAGGGGATTACAATGGATACTTTTAATTATATTAAATTTAAAAGGGTTTGCATAAAAAAAAAAAAACACCAATACAGCCAAGATTTTTTTAAAAAGTAGAAATCTGGGAAACATTTTTCCCCTGAGGCAATTGGGGTTAAGTGACTTGCCCAGGGTCACACATCTAGGAAGTGTTCAGGGCTGGTCCTCTATCTACTGTGCCACCTAGCTGCTCCAGGAAACAATTTTTTACAGCAATTCAGACTGATTTCTCAAATACATAGGAAAGTGAGTCAAATATATGAGAATAAAAGTCATTCTCCATTTGATAAATGATCAAAGGATAAGAACAGACAGTTTTTAGATAAAGAAATTAAGTCAGTCTATAGTCATATGAAAAAATATTCTAAATCATTATTGATTAGAGAAATGCAAATTAAAACAGCTCTGAGTTATCACCTCACACTCATCAGATTGGCTAATAAAATAGAGAAGGAAAATGACAAATGTTGGAGAGGATGCATTGTTGGTGGAGTTGTGAATTGATCTGACCATTCTGGAGAGCAATTTGGAGCCATACCCCAAAGGCAATCAAAATGTGCATATCCTTTGATCTAGTATACTATACTTCAAAGAGATCATTAAAAAAAAATACCCTGATGTACAAAAACATTATAACCTTTCTTTTTACTGGAAATTGGAGGATGACCATCCATCAGGGAATAGCTGAACAAGTTGTGGCATACAAATGTAATGGAATAATATTGTGCTATCAGGAATGAAGAGCAGGTGGATTTCATTTTTTTAAAATTTTCATTAAAGCTTTTTATTTAAAAAACATATATGTGGGTAATTTTTTCCAACATTGACCTTTCCATAAACTTTTGTTGCAAATTTTCCCCTTCTTCCCCCTCCTCTCTCCCCTAGCCCTAGCTGGCAGGTAGTCCAATATATGTTAAATATGTTGAAATACATGTTAAATCCAATATATGTATACATATTTTTACAGTTATCTTGTTGCAGAGGAAAAATCAGATCAAGAAGGAAGAAAAAGAAAAACTGAGAAAGAAAGCACAATGCAAGCAAATAACAGGGAGAGTGCTATATTGTGGTCCACACTCAGTTCCCAAGATCCTCTCTCTCTGGGTTTAGATGGCTCTCTTCATCACTGAACAATTGGAATTGGTTTCCATCATCTCATTGCTCAAGACAGCCCTGTCCAGGGGAATTGATCATCGTATAGTCTTGTTGTTGCCGTGTATCATGATCTCCTGGTTTGAGCAGGTAGATTTCAGAAAGACTTCTCTGACCTGATGCAAAGGGACATGAGCAGAACCAGGAGAACATTGTACACAGTAACAGCAACACTGTGTGATGATTGACTGGGAATGATTTAGCTGTTCTCAGCAATATAATGATCCAAGGACACATGATGGAAAATGTTTTCCACATCCAGGAAAAGAACTGATGTAGTCTGAATACAGATCAAAGCAGACTATTTTTACTTTTTTTTTTTTGTGGGTGTTTTCCTTTTAATCTCTTCTTTCACAAAATGACTAATATGGAAATATGTTTTCCATGATTGCCCATCTATGACCTATAGCAAATGGCCTCCCATTTTAGCTCCCTAAATGAATGAGGGAGAAAAATTGGGAATTCAATTTTTTAAAAAATGAATGTTAAATTTTATTTTTATAAGTAATTGGTCAGGGAAGTAAAGGAAACTTTCAGCCACCAGAGAAATGTTTGCTACCAATTGCTGTTACCACTGGGCAAGTGAAAGTGCTTCTCTGAGTCTAGCCTCCATCCCAACCCTTGCTACCTGCCCTGTTCTAGGGCCCTGGGGATTACTAATGAAATAGCACAAGGCAGAAAGTGCCTGATCCTAAGGGCTGAAAAAACCCTGGGAAAATGTCCCCTTCGTGGCGCCCCCTTGCCTTTCCCGAGGACCACCTCCCTCTTCCTGCCTCTTCCTCAGGGTCTCCATCTCCACTCCATAGCTCAGGAAAGCCAAGGTTTATTATTCTAGGCACGGCCTGCAGGCCGACCCAAGCTGCTGTTTGTTTATCGAAGGAGAAATGACTAAAACATTTGTTTTCTTAAGAAAAGAGCTGAACCGGGGCCTGACAATGGCCCCTCACCCAGCTGAGAACCTGAGGAAGGAGAGGAGCCACACGCTGTGGTGCCCCTCGGGCACAGCGGGTCTGTACCAATGCACACACCTGTACACACACATGATGCATGCACACATACACATAAACACATAAGCACATGTGTACACATACAATGTTTTCATAAGCTGTGGGCTGAGCGGGACATGCCCCCCACGAGCTCTGGCTGAGGTCTGGGAGAATCTGCCTTCTAGCCCACCCTGAGGGACCCTTGGGTGCCCTTAGACCTTGGTTTTCTTCCTCATGAAGTGAGGGTCTTGGACTCAGGGCCTGGGTGCTCCCTCCCTTAGATCCTGGTGGAGTTGAGTTGGTCCACACCTTTGGGCTGTGATTCTTGTGCTTATTGCCCTGGAGCTCTCCATGGTGGGACCACTCAGGGGCTCTTGGGAGGCTGCTGGAAATTGTTGGAATCCATGGCCATCAACTAATAACCCCCATGGGCCTTTGACCCATCCCCTCAGCACACATCTGGGCACCCCCTTGGCTGATGAGTTGCTGACCCTTGAGTAACCTTACAGACAGACAGAGGTCATAGGATGCAGTCTGTCTTCCCCTGGCCCCTTGGATCGCCTACTGGGGGGACTCTTTGGGGAACATGCCATAGATCATGGCTCACAAAGAGTCTTGGTGTGGAAAAGAAAGACCGTGGCTGGATTCCTGGCTGTCCTTAACCACCTGGTAACCCTGGGGAGTCTCCTCACTTCTCTTTAACTGAGTCACTCTACTTCTCTTCCATCCCTAGAGCTACCATTCTAGGTTCTTACCACCTGGTCTGACCCTGTGCCAGAAAGTGGACATCCAGCCTTTGCTTGAAGACCTCCAGTGAAAGATGCCGCCCTCTCCCAGCCGAGGCCCCCGTTCCACGTGGAGCAGCTCTGTTATCAGGGTGGTCTTCCTCATCCCAGACCAATTGGGACAACCCTTCTTGTCCTGCCTTCAGGGCATTCAGGGCTAGGTGGAAACAGCCGAAACGCATCTTCAAACAGGATCATGGGAAGTACTTCGTGCTCACTCCAAAGGAGCCTCCTGGCCCCAGACTTCCTCTGTGATGGTGGCCAACCCTCCGGGAAACAAGTTACTTCCCACTGTTTTCTTCATCGATCAGCTTGCTTTATAACAATCATCAAAGGCTCATTACGCAAAGTTACATCTGGTTGTCTTTGGGTCCCATCCATCAGGAAATCTGATAGGGCAGCCAGAGCGTGACGGATGCTTTACTGGCCCAGAGGCTGTGGGCCCCATCCAAACACATGCTTGCTTTGGTTCACCCAGAAGAACCTGACGTTCTCCGGACCTTCTTATGTGGCCACGATAAGGACGAGATTGGGGGAGAAAATCTTCTGGAGGAGGCGGACCGCATTTGTTCCCTTCTCCTATTTTTACCCAGGCCATTGTGTGCTTTGTGAGCATTCTTGTAAAAGTTTTATAGTGAGCGACATGAAGGAAGAGAACAGATGTGGCGTGTTGGGAAAAGAGAAGCAGCCTCTGGAGTGTTGGGTGAAGCCCCCTTGGGGGGTCCCAAGGTAGGGACAGCAGACGGGCAGCATAAGAACCAGGCGGGCGGCATCCTGCAGGTGTGGCAGCAATGTCCATGCTAATCAGGATGTAGCCACTTCACCGGCCACCTCCCTGGTTAATTCACTGGGCATCTCACCAGCCATCTCACTGGTCACCTCATGGTCATCTCACTGGTCACCTCACTGGTTACCCCAAGGCCATCTCACTGGTCACCTCATTCCTCTGGGTTGCTGTGGTCAAACATTCAGCTGCCCATGCCAAGGTCCTGGCTCACTGGGTGGGTTGGCAGAGGGAGCCGGAAGGACTAATAAATTTACTCCCGGAGCAAGCAGGGCAGGGCCCTGAGGAGGTCCAGCTCAGCCTTCCAGTCCCACCCCCTGTGGAAATCATGGGTAACCCCTGCTTGCTGAGCCCGGTCAGAAATGCCAGCTAGGTGGAACCCCTGATGTTGCATTTCCCCCCAGATCTGCCCATGGCCCAAGCTGCCTTTGCTGGCCCCCTTTGGGCTCCCCCGTGCCTTTCCTCTCATCCCCCCACCCCTGCCTGCCACAGGGGACTCGTTCCTTAGAGCTAACTAACTCTTTTAGGGGCTACCCTCCTCTCTCTGTGGGGCGGTGGCCTGCCAGCCCAGGGTGGACTCCCCCTTTCCCTGGGTAATCTGAGTTCCATCTGACTTTCCCATCATGCTCTCCCAAATCTAGTTCGCCTTTACCGCTGCAGGAGCCCGTCTGACTGCTTCATTTTCTCTGCAACTTCTCCTGATGAAGCGGCCAGCGTGACTCCTTCACACGAGGGACCCCCAATATTTGGTGGCTACATCAATCCCATCAGCAGGCCAAGCTGCTGGCCCCCTCGGAACTGAGCCAGACCCACCCTCGGCTGCAAAACTGGGGCCGCCCCCCAGCTGCCCTTGTAGGCTTCCGAGCCTGGGGGAGCAGGCAAGGCCCCTGAGAGGCCAGCCCTGCCCCATCTAGGAGGGCACCGCTCCTCGGCTCAGCTGCCCAGCCTCTGAGCTTTCTCCGCAATCTCCGTCCCCGGAGGAGCAGGCCAGGAGCAGTCTTCCTCCTGGATCTGGGAGGCCATTAGGTTTCTAAGTCCGTCAAGACTGAGAGTCCTGTAGATAACAGGGACTAGAAAGAGAGCTTGCTCCAAGCAGCCCCTCCCCCCAAGATGGCTGCTCCTGGGGATACCTCCCCACCCCCATCTTCAAGGCTGGGTGGGGGCTGCCCCACCCCCTCCTCAGAGCAGGGCCCAGGCTGCCTGGTTCCCCTCCCCAACTAGCCCCCTCAATAGGTTCTTGTTTTCCATGACAATGAGGCCACTGGTTTGTGACCCCAGGCTGATCCCCCTTCCCCATTCCTTTACAATAAAAAAAAGGCCTTCCAGCCTGGCTACCCACTGTGGAATCTCTTCAGCCCCTTTTCCTTCCCCCCCCCCCACCAGAGCCACAGGCCTCTTGCCTAGGAGGCAGCCCAGGCTCTGGGCTGAGTGAAGGCCTTCAGATGCCAGAGAGGGCCCATCAGCTGGCCAGGAGGACAGGGCAGGCCGGCCCAGACCTCTCTGGGAGTCAGGGAGGGCCACTTGCAGACCAAGGAAAATAGGGAATGGCCCAGAAGGACCTGGGCACGGCTATGTGGGCTGA
This sequence comes from Sminthopsis crassicaudata, assembly GCF_048593235.1. Classification (NCBI taxonomy): domain Eukaryota; kingdom Metazoa; phylum Chordata; class Mammalia; order Dasyuromorphia; family Dasyuridae; genus Sminthopsis; species Sminthopsis crassicaudata. Next base: position 477,425,327 of record NC_133620.1, on the reverse strand, counting down.
CTCCCAGAAGTAGAGGTCCAGAGGGGACTGAGAACCAGGAATGAGCCTCTGGGCTCATGGAGGGAAGCCCTGAAAATGGGGGTGCATGTGCTGTCTGCTTCCCCTCAGGCCTTGGTTAGTTAGGTCTTGGCGGACCAGGCCACTGATGACTGTCCAGAGCAAAGAAGCCACTTGTCCCGGGGCTGCCTTCATTCCCTGAGTGACCACAGGCATGTCCCATTCCCTTTCCAGATTGTCTCAGTTTCCTGCTCTCGCTCGAATGAGCTCTCCTCCCTTCCAGGCCAGAATCTAAGGTCTGGTCATGATTCAATGGAAACATTACTGGTGCTGACCTTTACTATTTGTGTGACCTTGAACAAGTGGCCTCCAAGGGCCTCAGCTTTCTCATCTCGGAAATGGAAGAGCTGTATCCTGTGTGAGATGGACTCTGGGTTCTCCAATCCCACCCTGGGCAGCTGGCCCTGCAGTCTTGATGTCCTGCCATCCTGGACCACTCGGGGACCCAGGCGCTCCATCCCAACTAGCTCAGTATTGCTCGTCTGAGAGGTTTTCCAGCTGCTGTCTGGTAGGAAGGAGGCAGAGACATCCACACAGCCCTTGCAGGAAATCTTTAACCTAGAAAAACAAAGCAAGAAAACAAACCTATTTAGCAGACCTGCTCTGAGACAACTTCCATCCAGTCAGCATTTTATTCAAAAAGAAAAAAGAAAAAAAAGCAGCTCCCTATGGAGGTTAATTTTTTCTTTTACTTTCCCTTAAGTTAAAAAGCACAGCTTGACTCTCTGTTTACCTTTCCTGTTCCACCAGTGGAGGCAGAGAACAGGTCTATGCTGCTGTCACCACCTGGACAGCAGAAGCCAATCCTAGGATCTGGTCAGGGATGAAGTTCCTTCAAAGGTGAGACCCTGTGCTCTTCCACAGGGGTCAGTAGTGAACCCCCAAAACCTCACAATGAAGAAGGCCTCTCCACAGAAGATAGAATTCTTTCCATTTGCCTCTTCCCCTTTTTTCATCCTCCATTTTTCATCTGCTAATTTTGTTCCTTCATCTGGGCCAGTAATCAAACAAAACCTTCTCAGTCTTGTCTCTATCAGCTCCTTTTCCCTCCATGGTTCTTGTAATGCAGTTTATTGATATTGTTCAACTTTGATGTATCAAGTGCCTTCTTGGTGTGAGATCTGCCTCTGCAGTTCTACATTAATAGGTAAAGCATAAAGGTTTGTCCAAAGCTCAGAGAGACCAGGTGACCTGCTTGGGGTCACACAGCTTTTCCTGACTCCAAGTTCAGCCCTGGACTCCTCTCCCCACTTCACTAAGATTCCTGGCTGAGATGAAAAGTGAATGGAGGGAAGTGATGTGAAATTAGCCTGGAAAAATGGGTATAAGTTAGTGCTAAAGGGCATTAAGTGCCAGGCAATGTTACTCTCTAATGTTCTGATAAAGGTTTTTGACACAGACCTCAAAGAAAATGCTTGAGATCATCAAGTAAATGTCTTGTAGATGCTCAGGAAGGTCATTCAACAAGCATTCATTAAGCACTTAATATATGCCAGACACTCTGCTAAATTCTGAGGATATAAAAAAAGAGCAAGTCAATCTCTATCCTCAAAGTAGGGGTCAGGAAGACTCGCCTTTCTGAGTCCAAATCGGGCCTTAGACACTTACCAACTGCGTGACTCTGGGTAAGTCCCTCAATCCTGTTTGCCTCAGTTTCCTCATCTGTAAAAATGAGCTGGACATGGAAATAGCAAACTTCAGTGTCTCTCCTAAGAAAACTCCAAATGAGGTCATGAAGAGTCCTATATGACTGGAAAAAAACAAAACCTGAACAATAAATGCTCTCAAGGAGTTTACAATCTAGTAAAGGAGACAACATGCAAAAATTGTGTACAGACAAGATATGGATAAAACAAACTAGAAGCAATCAACAGAGGAAAGGCGTTTGTGCTTAGAAGTGCTCTCTGAAGTCGTGGGACAGTGACTGCCTGTACAGGGAGAGGATGTTGCCTCGCAGGGAACTCTCTGCCCCACAATAAACAAAGCCGGACTAGGGCAGTCTCAGACCCCGTGGTTTTTAGGGTGCGCTATCCCACTGTGGCTTTTATGGGTCTGCCTGTCTCAAGTCTCTCCCCACTATAGTCCCCCTCCACTCTTCTGTCAAAGTGATCTTTCTAAGGTACAAGTCTCATACAAGCCTGACCTTTGACACACCACTACTCAATAAATGCCAGTGTCTTCCTAGCTCCTTCAGGATCAAATATAAAACTTTGGATCTGGTGTTCAAAGCCCTTCATGACCTGGTGCCTTCCTGCCTTCTTGTACCTCCTTGCTCCAGTGACCTGAATCTCCTGGATAGTTACCACCCAAGAGACTTTGCGTAGGGGGTAGTTCCCATGGTGAGCCCCTGGACAACCAGGACACAAGTCATTCAGATGTGTGAGACTGGATGAATTGTGATCAGCACTATGGGGGGGCTTCAAATTGATAAGAGGATTTCCCCATTTGAAAATGGAGGATTTGGGGAACCCTGGAGCAGGAGTCCCCTTTAAAGGCAGCTAGTGAATAGAGAGAGCTGACATTTCTAGTCACATGAAAAAATGCTCTCACTATTGATAGAGAAATGCAAATTAAGGCAACTCTGAGATACCACTTCACACCTTTCAGTTTGGCTAAGATTGCAGGAAAAGATAATGATGAATGCTGGAGGGGATGTGGGAGAACTGGATTAGTAATACATTATTGGTGGAGTTGTGAACTGATAACTAAGGGAAATGAGTGGAACCAAGAGAATGATCAACTGTGAGGCATGTGGTTCAATTCAACATTGAGATGATTCAGGCCAGTTCCAACAGAGTTGTGATGGAGAGAGCCATCTGCATCAACAGGGCTGTGGGGACTGAGTGGGGATCACAACACAGTATTTTCACCTTTGTGGTGGTTGTTTGCTTAATTTTTTTCCTTTTTCACTTTTTCCCCCTTTTGATCTGAGTTTTCTTGTGCAGCATAAATATATTTAGAAGAATTGTACACATTCAACCTATATTGGATTATTTACTGTTTAGGGGAGAGTGGTGAAGAGAAGGGGAGGGAGAAAAATTTGAAACACAGGGTTTTCTTTTCTTTTTCTTTGTAATACACATTGCTTTATGAATCATGTTGGGAGAAAAAAATCAGAACAAAAGGGAAAAACTATATGAGAGAAAAAAAAAACAGAAACAAAGAAGTGACCATAGCACGTGTTGTTTTACATTCAATATTCATAGTTCTTTTTTCTGGAAGCAGATGGCATTTCCTGTCCAAAGTCTATTGAACACAAAGTCTCACTGAACCACTGAGAAGGACCAAGTCTTTCCTAGTTGATCATTGTACATTGTTGCTGTTATTGTGTACAATGTATTCCTGGTTCTGCTGGTTTTACTCAGCATCCGTTCGTGTAAATCTCTCCAGACCTTTCTCAAATCAGCTTGTTCATCCTTTTTTATAGAACAATAATAGTCCATTATCTTCATAAACCACAATTTATTCAGCATTCCCCAATTTATGGACACCTATTCCTTTTCCAATTCTTTGCTACCACAAAGAGCTGCTACAAACATTCTTGGACCTGTGGATCCTTTTCCCTCCTTTATTATTTCCTTGGGATTCAGACTCAGTAGTAGCACAGCTGGGTCAAAGGCAATGCACAGTGTGATGGCTCTTTGGACATAGTTCCAGATTGCTCTCCGAATGGTTGGATCAGACCACAACTCCACCAGCAATGTATTAGTGTCCCAGTTTTCCCACAGCCCCTCCAACATTCCTCGTTATTTGTTCCTGTCATCTTAGCCAATCTGACAGGTGTGTAATGATACCTCAGAGTTGTCTTAATTTGCATTTCTCTGATCAGTAGTGATTTGGAACACTCTTTCATATGAGTGGAAATAGCTTTAATTTCATCATCTGAAAATTGTCTGCTCATATCCTTTGACTATTTATCTGTTGGGGAATGACTTGTATTCTCATAAATTTGACACTGTTCTTTATATATTTTAGAAATGAGACTTTTATCACAAACACAGTTGTAAAGATGTTTTCCCCAGCTTTGTACTTCCCTTTTAATCTTGTTTTTGTTGGTTTGTTTGTGCAAATCCTTTTTAATTTGATGTGATCCAATTGTCCATTTTGCCTTTCATAATGTTCTCCAGTTCTTCTTCAGTCATAAATTCCTCCCTTCTTCAAAGATCTGAGAGGTAAATTATCCCTTGCTCTTCTGATTTGTTTATGGAACACGAGAAGGGTGAATGTTGAAAATTTTCTTTGCATGTATTTCAAAAAATAAAAAGTTATTAACAAAAATTTTAAAAAGAATAGAGAAGGCATTGAGTCAAGAAATCTCCTCCAATTTGGGTTCCAATCTGGCCTTAAACCTTTTCTAGTTTTGTGATCTTAGCTAGTCATTAAATTGTTGTCTGCCTCCCTTTGTCATTTGTGAAGTAAAGATACTAAGAACACCTTCCCAGGTGGTTATGAGACTCAAATGAGATAGTGTATATAAACCTTAAAGCTTTTTGTAAATGTTAGCCATTTATGCCTATTATTTAAGTAGGACTGGTGCTTAGACATTCCAAATGTTTACAGAATTAAATCAAATTGCCTAATAGTAAGTGCTTAATTAATGCTGACTGACCGATTGATTGAACTGGATGCTCACATCCTGATTGAAGGGAAAGCAGGACAACTATTATGTCCATTTTTCAGATTAGGAAACTGAGACTCCAGGTCTTCCAAATCTATTCTGCAGACTGCTGGGTCTGTGGGGAACTGCACAGGTTATTGATTCTTTTGCTTCTTTCCTTCCAGGAGGAGGCAGGATTCCTCTACCTACCTCCAGGTGCATCGGGGCAGGGCAGACATGTCAATCAGGGGAGCCGGCTGGGACAACCAACTCTCCTCCAGTCCAGGGAAGTTTTCCCTTGATGTTGTCTTGGTGAGAACACAGATAGAGGGCATCCCTTCAAGCTAGCAGTCCCCATTTCAGTCAGCTAGCCAGTCAATTGGTCAGTCAACAAATGTACTCAGAAATCATTATGCGCAGCTACTGTACCAAGATACAAAGAAAGAAGAGCTTTTTCTCATCTTTGTGCCAGGCTTCAGAAAGAGTCCTCCCCCCTTCCCAGAAAGAGTCCTCCCTCCTTCCCAGAGAGTCCTCCCCCTTCCCAGAAAAAGTCCTCCCCCCTTCCCTCCATCTTATTTCTTCCTCACTTCTCAGGGGCTGTACTCTGGCTTCCAACCCAAACACCCCACTCTGGTGGATGCTTCCCTTGATTCCCCCCTACCTTTATCCCCCCACCCACCTTGATCCCTTGGGGAAGGTGAGCTGGGGATGTCCTGGTCTGATGCCCAGTTCCAGCTGAGGAGTCAAGGAAGAGGAGCTTCATCACCCAGGGGAGGGGCTCCCGTCAGGGTCTGAGGTGGAGGGCAGCACCAGGGAGGGCTCAGAGGACTGAGTGCCAGGTCCCCACTCCCCTTTCCCAGCTCCCCATCTTGTTTCTGCCCTTTCACAGGCTGGAGGGCACTCCTTCCTTAGAACAAGGCTCTGTTCAGCTGCCACCTCTTCCAGGATGTCCTCATTTCTCCTCCTCCTCTTGTGGGGAAACTTCCCTCCTCGGATGCACTAATTTATCCGGGAAGGCCTGTGGGCTCCCCCCCCTCCAGAATGTGAGCCAAGGCCTATCTTTTTGGCCTCTGTCTATAGGGTCCAAATGGGGCCTGGGACAGAACAGATTCCTGGTTCAATGTGACTTTTCAGACCCAGGGAGCTAGTCTGGGCTGGAGCCATGGACCAGGCTCAGGCTGCTGCCCAGGGGTACCTGGGAGCCCCAGCAAGGACCACACCACAGACCCCTGCCAGGCTGAGCTTTCCATGGGTTCTGAAGCTCTGGGAAGTCCCCGCAGCAAAGCCCTGAGTGGCCTCGGGCCCCTGCCCATAACACTTGGAATTCTGCCATCTTGGGTCCTGCTGCCCCTCAGCCCCCAGGCCCTGGAGAACAGTTGAGCCTTCCCAGTGCATTGTGTGTGTGTGAGGGGGGGCAAAGCATCATGATTAATAGAGCCAAGGTGAAAAGGGTAGAAGTTCGGAATGATGGGGAAGCCGTGGATGACGCTGGCAGGAGGGCTAATAAATGACAGCGAGGGAAGGAGCCTCCATGTCCCATTGCGGGCTCGGGTCCGGGGCGAGGAATGCTGCCTGGCCAGTGATGGCAGCCGCAGAGAGGGCCGGTGCAGGCCCCGTCCCCCGGGGCAGGGGAACATCTGTCCTGCTTCCTGGGGTGGCCTTCTTTTGGGCCCTTGCCCCCACCGGAAGGCTCTCGGCCTCCTAATGCTCTGCTGGCAGTTCCAAAAAGGCCCCCATTTTCCTGGCTGAGAATCTCCCTGCACGAAGGAGGGGCGCCCGTGTGCCTTTTTGCCTCTCCTTCCTTCTGTGGAAGTCTGGGGGATTCAGAGCCTCGGCCACTGGCCAGCTGACGCCCAAGCTCGGAACCAGGCCGGGAGAGTGGCGAATCATCGAGGCTCGCGGGTACATCTCGAACCTCACGTGTGTCATCAGTCTGAGTCCGGAGCCTCGGGAAGCAGAGCGGCTGGGCCGGCTCCTTAAGCCAAGAAGGTCTCAGGGCCCGGGACCCGGGCCTGCAGACACGAGGCAATGCTGCAGAGCGGCCAGCAATGGGGGGCCTCCCTCCCTCCCCGGATGGAGGAGGGGGACAGTTCAGGGGACCGTGCGTCCAAAGGAGAGTCAGGAACCAAGGAACATTCTCTTTGGATGCTCCCGAGCAGTTTGGGGACCAACCCCTTGTCCTTCCTTCTGCTCTGGCCAGAGCTCACTCAGGGCAGTCACCGGCTCTGATCCTGGCCACCCCCTGTTGGGAAGGAAGTGGAAAAGTTGGAGTCTGTCCTAAGGAGGGTGGGCAGGCTGCCCAGGGGAGTGGGAGAAGCCGGCCGGGGCATCGAGGCTCTGGCCAGAGGAGACGGGGAGCACACAAAAGCTAAGCTTGAAAGTCTGTCCTCTGGGAGGCAGAGGAAGCGGGTTCTGCTGGGCCCCGGGTCGTGGCTGGAGGAGGGCTCCATCAGCGTGGCCCAGGAGCCTCGGTCAGGGGACCTTCAGCCCACGGGAGACATTGAAGCAGAAGTCAGGGGCCCATTGGCTGGGGAGGGTCCCTCAGCCCTCTGGCTGCTATTGACCTTGCTTTGGGAACGGCTGATTCACTCTGGCTCGCCCATGCCCTGGGTCTCCTAGAGGTCCCACGCTGCTTTGGAAAGTTTCCGTCTAATCAAAAGCTGCATCCAGGAATCCCATAATGACTTCTCCAGGCCACGGCGGGAGGGGAATGAGCTTTCACATTTCGGCTTTCAGAGAAACGAAGCTCATTTATCCGCTCCAGGCCCAGCTTCTTCTCCTGAGCGTGTGGGTTTAGAAATGGAAACTTGGTGCATGTTTCTCCACCTTCTTTGTTGGTGATTCAGGGTCTTCACCACGAACATCAGGACGTCCCGAGAAACCGGCACAGCGCCTGCCATAGAGACGTGCTCATAAATACTTATCAACTGAGTTTATTGAGCCATAATACAAATATCTCCCAGGAACACAGAGGGGTCATTGGTTGTTTGTTCCCACCCCAAATGACTCCAGACTGCTCCCCTCTTCTGAGCTTGGGATCTGCTTTTGGTTATTATGATGTTCGTGTCCCAAACAGCCCCCCCATTTATAATTAGTGCTTCTAGTTGGGAAGGTACTCTGGTGTCTAACCACTTGACTAACCCCCTCTGACAACACCTGCAGAGCACCGGCCTCGGAGACCCTGACAGATGCTTTAAACCCAAACCCGCTGCTCAAGCGGCCCCTGACGGCCTGAGCCAGGTCCTGAGCCCCGATGACATGTGCTTGACCAACACGGGCGATCTCTGTTTCCTTCTCTGAATGTTCACAAACCAACCCTTTAATAATACATCCTGGGATTTTCCCAGCAGTCAAAGCAATAAAGCCAGGCTGCCCACCTCCCATTTTCCAGCTGAGTGGCTTGGTAATTGGCCCATCCCTCCCCCCAGATCTGGCCCAAGGGACCCTTGAGGGCTCATCAACGAGTCAGGTGTTTGAGAAGCCTGATGGAGCTTGCCCAGTTACTCAGACTCATGGAGGGAAGCCTGGTTCCGTGCCTAGCTTGGGTTTTAACTCCTTTCAGTACTTGGATCAGAACCAATCTTAACCTTTCCATCCTATTCACCATCTTTGTTTTAGCCTTCCCAGGCCAAAGGGCATTCTCTCCAGAACATAAACCTGAAGCAAAGAAAGAGTTACCGACTTCTGAAGGGCTTTCCGGGGCCCTCATTCTCATCATCCCATGAGCTCTGCAACAGTGGGAGCCTCCTCATGTCCCAGTGGATTGTGGCCTCCCACAGAGCCTTGGTTTATCCTGGACTTTTGCATCCCAACACTTTTCCTAGGATCAGGGAGAAAAAAAGGAAGGGCAGAGGAATCCTCACTGGTGCCAAAAGAAGGAGGGAGGTATAGAACTTTCTGTTCCTCTTGCCTGGAGCCTGGAAGGAACAATCTAAAACCTGGAGGAAGGGATGGGAGGAAGGGAGCAGCAGAAAGAGCCATCCCTCTTATCTGCTCAAGAGAGGATGAGATGGGATGTGGGGTCAGGGTTACGAGGGAGGAGAAGATGCAGAGGAAGACTTACAAGAAAAACAAACCTCTTACATCCCAGGGGAAATTAAAAAGATATAAATGTGTGCAATTATTCTAAACATATTTCCATATTCATTATCTGTGCAAGAAAAATCAGATCAAAAGGGGGAAAAAACTAGCAAATAAACAATCAGAAAGAAAGGTGAAAATAGCCTGCTTTGATCCAATTCAGTCCCCACAGTCCCTCTCTGAATGGCGATGGCACTTCCATCACAAGTCTATTGGAATTGTCCTGAATCGGCTCATTGTCGAAAAGAGCCGAGTCCATCAGAGCCGGCCATCACACACTCTTGTTGCCGTGCACCGTGATCTCCTTGCTCCCTGCTCTTACATCAGTTCACATAAGTCTCTCCAGACTTTTCTGCAATCAGCCTACTCGTCATCCAAGAGGGACAATTTTTAAGTATCAGAATTTATTATACACTTTTTTTTAAAGGAAGATTGAAATGGAGATGCTGCTGCTCTGGAAACCTCTTTTTATGTTCTCCTGTGTATCTGAAAATGTTCTTCTGGTGCTTGAGTTCAAAGGAAAATAGTTTGCACAAAGAGAGAGTTTACAAACAGGACCCAGTGAACAAGCAAAGAGGAGGAGGGGATGGAGAACCAGACCCGGACCTCACGGAGAGGAACGATCACTGGATCCAACGGTAACTGAGACCAAGGAAACGACAAGCCACTGAGGAGTGATCTGGCAGATGGAGCGGATGAGGGCTGTGAAAGCCCACTCATTGGCCAAGTCCCAAAGAGAGGCCGGACAACACAGCTGCCTCTGTTGTCTGAACAGGTGGGGCACTGGAGGGAAGGAATACTGCACGCTACCTTAGATTGGGTCGTTTTTTAGTCTTTGTTCCAAGGAAGGCCCTCTATTAGGAAGAGAAGGAGGAAAGGGAACAAGCATTAATTTATCAAGCACCTGTTAAAAGGCAGGCCTTGTACTAAGTGCTTTATAAGTATTATTTCATTTCAATTTCATGGCAACCCTGGGAGGTGGGAGCTATTTTATCCTCATTTCAGATGAAGAATTTAATACAGAAAGAGATCAAGTGTCTTGCTGGGAGTCCTACAATTGGTAAGTGTTGGAGGCTGAATTTGAACTCATAGCTTCCTGACTCAGGTCCGGGGCTCCCTAGCTAGAAGGAATATTTTGGTGATGTAAAAATAAGAGTTATAAAAGGAAAAATAGTAGAGTTGACATTAGAAGATCTCGGTTCAAATCCTGCCTTGAGCAAGCCATGAAGCACCTCATTAAGCGATCTGAAGTCCCTTCTACCTCGGTGAACAGTTCCATTCAATAAACATTTATATAGTGCCTACCTTGTGCTGGGCTCCGAGCTGGCCATGGGTGTCAAGGCCCCAAAAAGAAAAAGGCTCATCCCCTGTCCTCACGAGCTGCCATTCCATTGGATGAGTAGGGAAGCCGCGAAAAAGTAAATCCAAAGGAGAGCGCCCGAAGTTCGTGGGGTTCCCATCCCGTGCTGTCCCCAATGTTCCAAGCCCTCTGGAAAACAGACAGCACCCATGTGCTCTTGATGAGCATTGGGGTCCCTTTAAGATTCCTAATTGCCCAACCCATGACTGACCTTGATTCACAAATCCTGGAAATGAGGAAAGGAATCAAAAAGCAAGTCAATTATGACAAGCTCAGGGGGATTACTCAAACAGCTGAGGAGAATCCTGCCCTCTTCCAAGGTCGATTGGAAAATACACTGAGAAAATACACTAATCTGGACCCCAACCCTCATCACTGGCTCAAGAGTCCTCCCATTTATGTCATTCCAAACAAAGCTTTCCTATGCTTTGAAAATCTTGTCTGGACTGACATGAACTGATGCTGAGAGGAACGAGCAGGACCAGGAACGCGCCGTACACAGTTACAGCAAGAGCATGGATGACCGCCTAGGAAAGGCTCCGTCCTTCTTGGGGGCGGGGATCCAAGGCAAGCCCAGTGCTGCCCACAGCCAGGAAGGACACTGAGGGTAAGTCACGCATGCTCTGTCCACTTCTTTTTTTCTGGGTTTTTAATCCCTCCCATGGTTCTTCCCTTCTGCTCTGATTTTTCTCTACCAGCACAATATACAACATAAACAATGTATATTAGCAACAAATAAACTTTAAAAGGAATAAAATCCTTCTGGAGAGCTCCAAAGTAGAATGTTTATTTTCAAGAAAACTGAGCAAAATGTGGGGAAAGATCTTGTAGATGGGGACCAAGGACAGCTCTTCCCTGACCTCGGTGGCGCCTAATATTCTGACTTTTGCTTGTGACCTGAATGGTGTTGCCTGAAAGTTGGGCCTCATTCCCCAGGGTTCCCTCCCCCTTCTCCCTCCCCCTTCCCCGCCCTGGGGTGGGGTGGATGGGTGGGGGATCTTGAAATATTCGAGGAATCTAAGAACCCCAAACTGGAATCAGTTGGGGTGAGGGGTCAGTGCAGCCCCCAGGGTGGGGCAGAGGGGCCCGAATATGGCTTCATCTTATTCCAGAAGCCATCAAAGGGTGATTTTCCATCTCAGCTCTCCCGCTGTCCCCCAGAGAAATGGCTGATGGTCCGAACAAAGAAGTGTTGCCTCTCCTCTCCCCCCCCCCCAACCAATGCCTCACTGGAGAAGAGGCAGAGCGGGACTGGTCCAAGCCAGCTCGGACCTTTCTGCTTCCTGGCCTTTGGCTCTGGCTCCCAGGCCTAGTCAAGCCCCGTCCTCCTTGGCAAGGACACTGAGGAACAATAGCAAATCCTCCTCTCCCGGAGCTCCCGGGCGCTAGGGACACACAGGACCCTGGTCTCCCTTTGATGGAGAAGAAGGGTCTCTGGGACAGGGAGTCACTGGCTCAAGGTCCCCCCTCCCCCCATAAGAGGGCCGAGGAAGCGAAGTGATGATGATTTTAGATGTCACCTCTCCAGTTCAGAAACATCCAGGAGAGATCGAGTAGGGCGGGAAGTAGGGTTTGTGGGCAGAGGGTTGGTGCAGGTAGGGACAGCACCTGGATTGGAATCCTGCCTTTCTGGGGTCCTGCCCCCCACCTAAAATGAGGAGCCTGCTCCGGGGGCCTGGGAAACGTTCAGTTCTGCACTTGCTCTAGGCCTCAGTTTCTCTATTTGGATAATGAGGGGTTGACCTAGACAGGACCCCTTAGGTGAGTCACCCGTCCATGGGAGGAGCACACATGGTGCACATATGGTATTCGCACAGGACCATGTGATGAGCACACAGCGTACACATGGTGCTTCCACAGGACCCTCACAAGGCACCCGTACCTCGTTGGGTACATATGCAGGCCCCTCACAATGTACATGCCGGCCCCACAGGATGAGGACCCGGGAGACCCTGGGTCGCTGCATGTGCAGGCCCCGGGTGTCACACCCTCAGGACAGGGCCCATGCCTCCAGCCGCCCCAAGGAGCAGCTGCAGCTGCTTGGGGCCTGGGCCCCTTTCCCTTTTCTCCCCCACACATTCTGGGGAGGAAATCTGCCCTCTTCCCCCTCGGGGCTGCTGCCCCCCCAGCAGGAATTTATTGGGAGGGTTGGGAGAAGTCTTGTTTGCAGGGGGGGGGGGCGGCTTCTGGCCCATTCTACTCGCCTCCAGGGTTCCATTGGACAGAGAAGCCCCTCCCTGTTGGACAGAGCTGGGCTTGGTCCCGGGTGCCGGGTTCAAATTCTGCTTGTGTTGTCACTGATTTCCTCTCTGGCTATAAGGAAGGGAATGGAGTCCCTGAGTCCTGAGGTCCTGGGGGCCAGACTTCAGGCAAGGATCCCAGGGAGGCTAAAACTGGGGGGGGAAGGGGCCCAGGAAGCCTTTTCTGTCAAAGCATCCCCTGGAGCAGGCCACAAAAGTTCCCTGTCCCCCCACCAGAGACAAGGGGCTCAAGGACCCAGGGGAGGGGCCCCAGGACACTATGGGTAGGTGCTCCCCCCCAGATGCTGTCATCCAGGGGAGTCCCAGGACACTAGGATCCATAAGCCCCCCCAGAACGCCGTTATCCAGAGCGGGGGGCCTGCTGCCATCCCAGGCCACTGTGTTCCACGGGGGCCTCCTTGATGTCTGCTCGAGGTTGAGGCCCAGCTCAGGGTCCCGGGCCGCCAGAGGCTGGGGAAAGTCCTGCAGGAATTCCAGCCCGCCCCTTCCAGGTGGCCGCCCTCCCCACCTGCCCCTGCCCTTCCCCCTCCAGACCCTGAAAGCTGCCATTCACTTGAGTTGAATAAAGAAGGAAGTGGATGAAGGGCTTGACCCTGTTCCAGAAGCCTGACCCCGAACAGGTTGGGCAGCTCGTCCCCTCCCCTCCCCGCAGGAGCGGGCCACCACACGCCCAGCTTTCCTCGAGGGAGACCGCAAAAACAAAGAAAATGGGGCTTGGGAGGGGCAGGAAGGGGGTGACCCCCTGCACACATTCTCTTTCTGTCTCACTCTGGAATCTCGGGGTCTCTGTCTCTCTCTGACTCTGTGTTTCTCTCTGTATCGCTGTCTCTGACTTTGTCTCTGTCTCTGTTTCTTTCTCTTTCTCTGTCTCTGACTTTGTTCCTCTGTGTGTCTGTCTCTCTTAGTCTGTGTTTCTCTGTCTCTTTGTTTCTCTGTCTCTCTGTGTCTCTGTTTCTGTCTGCTCAGTCTGTTTCTCTGTCTCTGGTTTTTTCTCTCTATCTCTCTATCTCTGTCTCTGACTGTCTCTCTGTGGCTCTCTGTGTTTCTTTATCTCTGACTTTGTCTCTCTGTCTCTCTATCTCTGTCTCTCTGAATCTGTCTCTCTCTCTGTATTTCTCTCTGTCTCTGACTTTGTTTCTCTGTGTGTCTGTCTCTCTTAGTTTGTGTTTCTCTGTCTCTTTGTTTCTCTGTCTCTCTGTGTCTCTGTTTCTGTCTGCTCAGTCTGTTTCTCTGTCTGGTTTTTTCTCTCTATCTCTCTATCTCTGTCTCTGACTGTCTCTCTGTGGCTCTCTGTGTTTCTCTATCTCTGACTTTGTCTCTCTGTCTCTCTATCTCTGTCTCTCTGAATCTGTCTCTCTCTCTGTATTTCTCTCTGTCTCTGACTTTGTTTCTCTGTGTGTCTGTCTCTCTTAGTCTGTGTTTCTCTGTCTCTTTGTTTCTCTGTCTCTCTGTGTCTCTGTTTCTGTCTGCTCAGTCTGTTTCTCTGTCTGGTTTTTTCTCTCTATCTCTCTATCTCTGTCTCTGACTGTCTCTCTGTGGCTCTCTGTGTCTGTGTTTCTCTATCTCTGACTTTGTCTCTCTGTCTCTCTATCTCTGTCTCTCTGAATCTGTCTCTGTCTCTGTATTTCTCTCTGTCTCTGACTTTGTTCCTCTGTGTGTCTGTCTCTCTTAGTCTGTGTTTCTCTGTTTCTTTGTCTCTCTGTCTCTCTGTGTCTCTGTCTCTGTCTCTGTCTCTGTCTCTCCTTCTCTAAGAATTTCCTCAGGGTTCAGGACCTGCCCTAAAGCTCCACGGACTCTGTGAGTTTGAAGACTCAGAAGGACGTAGGAGATAGTGTGTGTGTGTGGGGGGGGAGAACTTTCAAATTGAGACAGTGAGCGAGCCCTCCTCAAGGACTGGGGGCCCGGAGTCCGGGGTGGGCCTTCGAGGCCGCCCAAGCCTCCCAATGTCGTGTCTGCTTAGACAGGACTCGGAGACGGTGAGCAATTATCGAGTGTGTCCAGTGTGCCTGGCTCCGTGCAAGGGGGTGCAGAGGGAGGGGGTAATGTGTACATGGAGTTCAAACCAAATTTAGAGGCAATGAATGCCCTGTTCTAACCATTAGTTTATTTTAAGCTTCTCAGGAAATGGAATGGCCCCCGCAAACCCTGCCCCCCTGCCCCCCGGCCCCCCAGGGCCTCTAGTGTGATGGTCACAAAGTAAGAGCCTCAAGAACTCTCGGCCTCCAGGAGCCCGAGCCGGGAAGACTCTGGACCCGGAGGCCGAGACTGGCCTCTGCCTGACTTCACATTGCCGTCAGCCTCCGGCCTCTGAGTTTCCTGGAAATTCTGGAGAAAGACGCGGTTTCCTCTGGGAGTCTCAGGCTGGGCCCATGGAGGGGGGCTTCTCTTGAACCTCCTTGGGTCTTGAATTGGGCCTGGGGAGACACTGGTGGGCTGAGCCCCGAGTCTTCGCGCTCCGGCCAGACCTCTGGCTGCCTGTCTCTCTCAAGCAGACCTCCCTCCTCTCGCTAGCCGGGGCCCTACTTCGCTCCAGTTTTTGCTCCAGATACCCTCCCATGCCCTTCTGGGTCTGGGCCCTCACCATCTTGCTCTGGTCCCATGTAGGCCCCCATTTCATGCTTGTTCCTCAAGGTGTGGCCCAATCCCTCGGGCAGCGGCCTCCACGGAAAGGCTCTGGGGGGCCCGGGGCCCTTGGTCCCCGGAGACTCGGCGGGGCCCGCCACCGGGGCTGGAGCTCTCCTGAGAGAAGGGCTTACAACCGTCCTTCCCCTCCGAGGGCCCCGGCTCTTGCCTCTTCCCCAATTTCAGGGGCTCCCCGGCGGCCCCCAGTCCTCAGAGGCCACCTTCTGTCACAGGACAGTAGCTGCTGGTCCCTGACCCCACCGGCCAGGGCCCCAAGGGAGCCCCAGCGGAGCCTTCGGGAGGTTCCTCTTTGGAGAGGCTGGGAGGAGCCCCGAGGGGCAGCTGAGGCCGGAAGGAGTTCCAGCTCTCCCGGGGCCAAGCAGGAGCTCACCGTTTCTGGCCAGCCCTAGACTGGTTCCTCAGCAGCCGTGGTGGGGAGGGATCCACTGAGGAGCGAGGCTGCTGCGGGAGACAGCTCCAGAAGCCTCCCTTCCCTTTCCTCGAGTTGTGAGGGACGGACCCAGATGACGTGTTTGTGGAAGAGATAAGGGGGTTCTCCTTCCCCGGAGAAAAGCGATTCCCGGGTCCTGGCCCTCACCTTGGGGTCTCAGGCTGTGCTCCCCCCTGGGGTGGCCAAGCCGTCCCTCCTCTGCAGCTGCCTGGGCCTGGGGGTCTCGGGCTGTGCTCCCCCCTGGGGTGGCCAAGCCGTCCCTCCTCCGCAGCGGCCTGGGCCTGGGGGTCTCGGGCTGTGCTCCCCCCTGGGGTGGCCAAGCCGTCCCTCCTCCGCAGCTGCCTGGGCCTGGGGGTCTCTGGACATTTCTCAGCCGCTCTTTCTCTTCCTCGAAGCTTGGTCCCTGACTTCTCGGGAGGAGTCCCCTCCATTTGCAGGCACCGCAGCCTGGCCCCCACCCCTTTCCCCTCTCCCCAGATTCTCAGCCTGTGTGGACCCTTCTCCTCCCCCACAGGGCCAGTTCCTAGCTCTGCCTCCTGGGCGGCTGGGCTCCTCCTGAGAGGCCTCCTGGCCTCCAGCCTCTGCCCTCTCTCACCCACCTTCTCTCCAGCTTCCAAAAGCAAGGCCTTCCCGGTGGGTCCCGCCCGTCCCTCTAGCACAGACTCCCTTTCCCTGGAGTTCCCTTTGACCTTTCACGGCTCCATTATGTTCTGTATGTACTCCAATTCGCCCTCTCAGTGCTTCCATTTCCTCCCTCTGCACCTTTGCCCAAGCTGTTCCCCATGCCCAGAGGGCACCTCCAGGATGACTGAGTCCATTGTGGCACGTGCTGCCCCTTGGAAATGATGGCTGTGAATCAGGTGACAATGACTCAATCCCAGATGTTCAGGCGTTGAAGGAAACCTTTGTCCCCAGAGACCGGCCCTCCTCGGACGCGAAGCCCACTTGGGCCGCTCCCGGGGCTGGGGGAGTCTCTGTGGGCAGCTTTGG
This sequence comes from Sminthopsis crassicaudata, assembly GCF_048593235.1. Taxonomy (NCBI): domain Eukaryota; kingdom Metazoa; phylum Chordata; class Mammalia; order Dasyuromorphia; family Dasyuridae; genus Sminthopsis; species Sminthopsis crassicaudata. Next base: position 477,408,909 of record NC_133620.1, on the reverse strand, counting down.
GCGGCTGCAGCATCTTGGGAGCCCTTTTAGGGTCCGACAGTCACTCCCGTGAGGAACCAGAAACGCAGAGCAAAGATCCGCTCCACAAGCCATCCCGACGTCTTCAGTGGGGGCCGTGTCCTGCACTGTGCCAGTGCTGCCCAGCTGAGGGTCTGTTGGCACAGTGCCCACTCTGGTCTTGCCAAGTCTGCCAAGGCAAGGCCCTGCCCTCCCCTCCCCAAGCGTGCCTTTTGGGGCTGGGCCCCCCAAAAACTGAGGGAATGACATGGGGGCTGTGGAGAAGGCCACTGGCCTCTCACGGGGGGAGTTAGACCACAGACAGCTAGCCACCCTGGGAGGCAGAGGGGCACAGGGCATTGTGCCCGCGGAATACCCCGGGCAGCAGAAGGGAGGGACCTCAGAGGAGGGGGGCAGAGGGGAGGAGGAAGGGAGGGGATGCCCAGAAGCCAGGAAGGCTCTTGAGGAGGCTTGGGGAGCAGCTGGGGTCCCAGAAGGAGGGAAAGGGGCTTTCAACAGGTGCCTGCACCAGGGAACAGCCGAATGGGTGGAGGCCGAGGACAGCCGGGGCCACGCGGGCTCAGGGAGGGTGTAGTGGAGCCGTGGGAGGCAGGAGGCTCAGGGGAACCCACTTTGGGGGGACATAGAAAGGAGGAAGGAGGCTGAGGAGGCCGTATTTGCCAGAGGTGAGAGGGAGCCGTCCAAAGGCCGGGATCAAACCCACACCTTGGAAGGTGATCTTGGTGGTCCTGAGGGTGGGACCCATAGGGCAGAGGCTGGAGGCAGGGAGGCCATTTTCCTGTCTGTGAGCCACTAAAAAGAGATGGGAGGGAAGAAAAGATCATGGGGAGAGTGGAGGACATGGGGAGACGCCTAACTAGGGGACGGAGAGGGCTACTGAGGCCGGGTGGGGCTGGGGAGTGGGTGAGAACAGCCCGCACCGCTGGGCCCCAGAAGGGGGCTCGTGGTCCCAGCTGGCTCTCGGGCTGCCCTTTCCCCCCCCTGCCTGGGGGGGCTCTCATTGTCCCTTGTGTCCCAGCCCAACCACCCCTTCTTCCTGCTCCTCGTTGTCCCTCTGAACCCTCCGGGCCCCTTCCTGCTTCCCCCACAGGCCCTTTTCCTGCTCTGCAGCCCAGCCCCGGCCTCCCTCCCTCCCACCTCCCCCAAGGGGGTCCCTCCAAAATGGAGCCGGAAAGGCGGGCTGCGACACTTCTGGCTCCATCCCAAGAGCTGCCTCCTCTTCCTGGTCTGCAGCCTGGAAGAACAACCTTGCCCCTGCCCCAACACGCACACACGCGCGCACACACACACTTGTACACATGCACACGCGTGCACACACACTTGTACACATGCACACGCGCACACACACACTTGTACACATGCACACGCGTGCACACACACTTGTACACACGCACACACGCGCGCACACACACACTTGTACACATGCACACGCACGCACACACACACTTGTACACACACACACACACGCGCACACACACACTTGTACACATGCACACGCATGCACACACACATACCTACCCAAATACACGGTCCCATCCACACACTCCTATATACACATATACGTCCCACCCCCACGCCATTCGTGTCCACCCCCCATGCACCCCATCCTCCCCGCCCGGTCCCCAGCCTCCCAGTCAGGGCCAGGTGAGCCCAGCGGGGGTGGGGAAGAGAGCCGGAGATCCGCTACCCGGTTTCCAGCCCCCACAAGAATGCATCCAGGGTTTCCCGGCCTCCTTAATTAAGTCTGTGGGCAAGCCAAGACATGGCCGTGATGTCACAGGGCCCTCCCCTTCAGGGAACGTGGAACAATTGAGGCTTGGAAGGTGGGGGGGGGGGGGAAATACAAAGAATCAGATTCACTTTCTGCGGGAGGACCCAGATACTTTGTATCAGCCACTGGCTAGACATGAGGGGAGGATACTTTGTATCAGTGAGAGGCTAGCCGACCTGGGAGGATACTTTGTATCAGCAGAGTCTAGAGGAGCTTGGGAGCCAGGTCCCTGGGGGAAGCAGCCCCCGCAGCCCCCCCTCCCCCCAGCCTTCAGGAGCCTCGGGAGGTGGGGGGGCTCTGCTGCCCCCCTCCTCTCCCCCTGCTGCTGCAGGGATCAAAGGGATGAGCTTTGGTCCGTTCTGTCTGGGGCCCAAAGGGAAGTGGGGCAGAGGCTGGGAGAAGGCAGCAGAGAGCGGGCTGTGTCTGGAGCCGGAGACTGCACTGGGAATTATCCTGAAACACTACCCCCCCCTTCCCCCCACAGCGGCTTGGGCCGCAGCCAGAGCTCCTTCTGCACCCTGGGCCACTAGAACCCAAACCAGCCTCAGGCTCACCAGAGCTTTTCCCTTGCCTGGGGGCAGGGCTTACTTACAGGAGTGTGGGCTCTGAGAGCACTCTCACTCTACTTCTGCCCCACCCTGGCTCCCCAGACACCCAGGGCCTGCCAGCCGCGGGCACCGGTGCTCACCAGACACCCAGGGCCTGCCAGCCGCGGGCACCGGTGCTCCCCAGACACCCAGGGCCTGCCAGCCGCGGGCACCGGTGCTCCCCAGACACCCAGGGCCTGCCAGCCGCGGGCACCGGTGCTCTCCAGACACCCAGGGCCTGCCAGCCGCGGGCACCGGTGCTCCCCAGACACCCAGGGCCTGCCAGCCGCGGGCACCGGTGCTCCCCAGACACCCAGGGCCTGCCAGCCGCGGGCACCGGTGCTCCCCAGACACCCAGGGCCTGCCAGCCGCGGGCACCGGTGCTCCCCAGACACCCAGGGCCTGCCAGCCGCGGGCACCGGTGCTCCCCAGACACCCAGGGCCTGCCAGCCGCGGGCACCGGTGCTCCCCAGACACCCAGGGCCTGCCAGCCGCGGGCTGCTGAGGGCCCTGGAGCTCCAGTTTCCCAGACAGACACGTGTGCCTCATAGAAGCAAGGAGAGAAATGGATGGCCTGAGGCAGTGGGGAGATCTGGAGCATGACTGGGGAGGGAGGAGACTCAGCTCTGGGGCCCAGGGGCTGAAGGGAGGGGCAGAAGGGCCAGGTGTGGGGGACAGCTCCAGGAACTCCCAGGAATTACCAGGGCTGGACTTGGACTCCTGTGGCTCCTGGCAGCTCTGGGAGGGCCTCGGCTCAGATCCAGCCTCGCCTCGGCCTCCCAGGGGCCAGCCAGGGCTCACCAGTCCTCCGCTCACCCGGCCTCCCAAGCCCTGGGGCCACGTGGCAGCCGCAGGGGAAGGTCGGCTTTTGGGGGGCAGGCCCTGCGACACTTGTTTCTGAATCTCCAGTGCTGTTTCATGGGGTCAGGCAAACAGTAGGCACTTAATCAGTGTTTGCTGTATGGAATCCAATCTTGGATCTTGGGAGGAGAAAGGAGGAGGAGGGGAGGGAGATTGAAAGGGGGGAAGGGGAGAGAGGGAGGCTGATTAGCCTGCTTTGGACCCCCCTCCCCGTCTGCCCCACAGCAGCTGCCATGAGGCAGCCCCCACGTCCACACCCGGAAATAGCCCCCATGCTTTCAGAGCTGCAGGGGCCCCTCTTGCACCCACAAAGGCCGGGGGTAGGATGGGTCAGGTCAAAAATAGTCCATGTTGGCCATCTTGAGTCTGACCCAGCAAGTCCTGGGCTTTCCACCGACGAATTTCTGCCAGGAGTCCCCAGCCCGGGCCCCCGGCCCCCCAGGAGCCTGTGGCGAGATGTCAGAGGATCCTGAATCGGGACAGAAAAACGTACCTCCTTATTCGCCTACCTGCAGCCCAAGTGCGGCATTTCCCTTCTTGAGAAGCGGGTTCCAGGCAGGGCCGCAGGTTCCGGGGAGGGTGGTGGGTTCTGAGCAGGGTCATGGGTTCCGGGCAGGACTGTGGGCTCTGGGCAGGACCATGGGTTCTGGGCAGGGCTGTGGGTTCCAGGCAGGGCCATGGGTTTCAGGCAGGGCTGTGAGTTCCAGCAGATGGCCAAGATGTGAGGAGCCTCCGAGGTGGGCCCGGCTCCTGGAGGCCCCCGGACTGATGCTGGGGCTGCCAGGAAAGGAGGGGGCCGCAGGAGCCTGTGGGTCCTCCTGCCTCACCCTGATAGCCATTCACAGGAGAGGGTGTGTCCCCTGGGGCAGCGGGAAATGTGGGGGTTGGGGCAGCACAGAGGAGGCTGGGAGTCATCCCTGAGGCTGGAGGATGCCCTCCTCCCTCCCTTTCTGCCTTCACAATCCACGGCAAGTCCTCAGAACCTCAGGGAACACTCAGTTCTGGCTCTTCCAGTCTGGAGACTTGCTGGGGAGCCGAGGGAATGAGCCGTGGCTGGGCGCCAAGGCCGGGCACCCCGGGGAGCGGATTTCTGCCTTGAACAGCACATCACATGAGCTTTGGAAACCCCCCAGAGGTCAGAAGCCATCAGTTCTGATTCCACATCCCAACCGAAGCTTCCAAGGGGCCCCGGGATCTCCTGGGGGGGGGGGCTCCCTTTCTTACCAAGCATTCTGCTCTTTGATCTTGACAACTCTTGCCCCAGATCCTGAAGCGCGAGCTGGCCACCTGCGGCCCAGGGATCTGGGCCAGGGCTCCCTGAGCGAGGGATAGGAGGGGCTTCTCGCAAGCAGCGGGATTTGAATCTAGGTCCTCCGGCACCAGAGGCAGAGTTCCTCCCATAGCGCCAGGCCGCCTCCCTTGACCGTTTGTCCCGGACAGGTCATTGTTGGTCATATTCCACGGCTGTGGTCATGGGGCTCTCTGGGGTGGGGATGCACTGAGCTCCCAGAATGCCTGGAGGAAGCTGATGTCAGGCACGTGATTATTGCCCCTTCTCTTCCTGTCTGGAAGTCAGGGTTTCTGGGTTTCTCTCACTGGAAAGGCCTTGGGTGCTCCAGGGCACGATGTCACTGTGAACAGGAGCCTCTCTGGGGCCCCGCTGCTCTCTCGCCTTTCCTGGGAATCTCCTCTCTCCCAGAGGCCTCAGGAGGGGACCCTCGCTGCTTCTGGAGGCGGCCTGAGTCTGGGCAGAGCTTTCGCTTCCTTGGAGCTCTGGCAGAATGGGATTGGCACCTGGCTGGCGAAGGAGGCCCACTCCTCCTCCCGGCCCCTCGGCGGTCCAGGCCCTCCAAGCTCCTGGTCACGGGTGCCAGGATGACCAGCCTGTGGCCGGGGTGAGATCAGGAGAGCAATGGCAGCTGATTCGTGCAGCGCGGGCTTGGGCTCCCATCCTAGGGACGGTCCAGCCCTGCTCGCAGCGGGGCTGACTTTAGCCCTTCCCCAGCAGGGGGTCCTGGCCTCTCGGAGAGATTCTCTCCTCCCCCCAAACCGGCTTTGCCCTGGGTCAGGATATCTTTCGCCTGGCCCAAAGGAGCGAGAGTGTGAGCGGAGCGCCAACCACAGGAGGAAATTGTGAGAGCTTTCCAAGGAGAAGCCAGGTGCCGTCCAACACTGACCTGCGCCTCCTTTTCCCATCTGTCTCCTGTCCCTTGGAGGTCCTCCCGGATCAGAGCCTGTCTCTCCTGCCATAATATTTGGACGATCTGGCTTCAATGGCCCTTTTGGCCCACAGTAACTCTGGGAAGCTTCCCAGAATTCCATGAGGTGGACGCTGAAGTTCTCGCAGGGATTTGATAGGTGAATCAGTGAAGCTGGCGACTGACTGCTTTCAGGATTGCTCAGAATCTCTTTTTACCTGCACTACTCGGGAGCCCTGATGTGTTTTGAGTCCTTGCTGAGTGTGACCGGGTGTGCTAGTGAGGCGCCCGGGAGCCCGTGTCCCACCAGCCCCCTCCCCGGTATCCACAGGTGCAGAGTTACCCACCCCCCTAGACTCCCCGTGATATCCTGGCATGGGCCTAGAGCCCAGGACGTTGATAAGCCAGACCATGTCCGGGGAGGGGGTCCCACTGAGGAAAATGGAGGAGGCTCCGAGCGAGGGGGCTGTGCTGGGCTTGGTGGCATTGCCAGGTGGAGAGGGAGCAGCTCCTGGACCCCAGAGGCAGATGAGGGAGCTGGAGAAGCAGCAGCCTCAGAAATGAGGTCAGGAACATGTCCTAACAATCGGCCTGTGCCAGGGTGGGAAGAGGCTGCCTCAGGGCTGGGGAGCTCCCTCTCTTGGTGGGGCAGGCCTGGGAGGAGCGCCCTCGATGGGCCGCCCCTGAGTCACGTGTCTGTGCCCGCTGGGGTGACAGGAAGAGCTGAGATCCCCCCCGGGGCTGGCTGCCCCCAGCAAAGCCAAGGCCGGCTCCTCATCTTCCACAGGGGTGGGGGGGTTCTGAGAGCCTGGGGGTGCAGGCGCTTGCTTTGGGGCCGAGCTGCCGAGTCAGCGGGCAAGAAGCTGCCGTTCTGTGCCTGGTTCTAGAGCGGGCATCGGGAAACCTACACCCCGCCCTCACAGAGCTCCGTTCTGTGACCCAGACCCCGGCGCCCTGCATCACTCCACCCGGCTCGGAGCACGGCGTCCCAGAATCCCGCGGCCTTGGCTCTTGCTCTGTTCCTTTCTCCCAGCCCGTCACGTGGCCAACATAAGTCAGGTTAGGATTTTCCAGAGAATGTGTGACTCACCTCGAATTGCTCCTCTGGGGATGGGGGGTGGGCTGAGGGTCGGGGGAGAGGAAGGACAGACTGGGGGGAAGTTTTCCAGAAGGGAATAGAGTTGGGGATGAGAGCACAAAAGTTTCCGCCCTTCCCATCCCCCCCCTGGCAATGAGTCACTCAGTGTGAAAAATAGCTGTGAGCCAGAGCCCCAGTTTCCCCTGCCTGAAATCCACTCCCCAGGGCGCCCGACAGGGCAGGTGAGGAAACCTGGCTCTGCTGCTGCTGATGAGTAAGGGGATGGCTGAGTCAGCCGGCCACTGGGCCCCGGGCCAGCCTGGGTCAGGGCCAATCCCCGGGCCCCTGCGAGGCTGATGCCGGCCCAGGTGGCCCCGGGGGGCCCATCGCGCTCCAGGAAACCTTTTGTGACTTCAGGCCCAGCTGCCAGAGCGGGGAGGCTGTGACAGCCCCAGAAAAACCCTCAGGCCCACGGGTCAGCCTCGGACTAGAGTCTGACAGCCCAGAATGTCTGCCCCCTCCTCCGGCCTGCCCGGGCCTAGCACCCTGTGATTCGGGACTAGGTCAGCCCTGCAAGGTCCCGGCAGCAGCCCAGGAGAGCTGGACTGCCGTGGCCCAGCCTGGAGAAGATGGCGTGCTAGAGCCGGCTCCAAACTCCCCTCAGAGCCAGGCCCAGAACACCCTCCAAACCAGAGTTCCAGGCAAACCTTGGCCACCGGATTCCTCCGGGCTGTCCCGTGGCCTGGCCCATGATCTAGTGGCCAGTGGTCAGGTACGAGGCTGCTGGTGGGCCCTCGAGCCTGGAGACCCAGGGAAGTTCCCCGACTTGCTTCAAGTTGCACAGGGAGTAAGTGGGCGGCAACGCCAGGATTCAAATGACAGTTCCTCGATGCCAGGCCCAGCCCTGGCACTTGGCGCTTTTCCCCAGCACCTCCCGGTAGACTCTCAAAAGTCACGGGGGGGCATCTGGGGAAAAAATGAGCTCATTGGATCAAGTTGATTTTGATAAACATGTCAGGCGGGTCCCACCCCCAGCTCAGGCAGCCCCATCTGGCCCACAGGGCCCCCGGTGGGTGCCCAAGCATGAACCAGCCCAGAGCCTCAGGAGACGGCCGGAGGAGGGCGTTCCCGCTCTCTCTCCCGGCTGCAGGCCTCGCCCGCTGCCCTGCTGCCTCGCCCTGAGGACCCTGGGGCCTTGCCATCCACCGTGCGCTGCCATCCTCTCCCGTGCCCTGCTTCCCCAGGCAGACGGAAGCACTTGGACAAAGGCCGCGCACTCTTGCCACCCGATGCTCGGCACTTAGTTAAGGCTTCATTACGTCCTTTTTCATTTATTTACAAGCCCCTTCTGAGGACCCCGCTACCCCTGCCTGGGGCGGAACAGCTGGACCCGAGTCCGTCCGTTTTTCTTCATTTCAGGCTATTCGTGAAGGGTTAAAAGGCTGCGAAACAAGGGAAGTTGGGAAAACCAGGGAGGAGGAAGCAGAGCTTCACATCCACCTTTGTGATCCACATGGTCCCAGAGGGAGAGCGGGAGGGCCTCCACAACCACCTCCTCCAAGCCCTTCACTGGAGAGATAGCACCCCCTTTGTCCTGGCTGCCCAAAGCCTGTGTATATGTCTGGGTGTATGTGTGAGTGTGAGTGTGAATGAATGTGTGTGAGTGAATATATGAGCGTGTGTATGTGTGAGTGTGTGGGAGTGAGAGTGTGTGATGTGTGGCAGATGGGAAGGGGACTGAGGGAAAAGGGAAAATGGGCAGCAGGAAGCGAGGTGCCGTGAGGGCAGGGACCAAGCGCCCAGGCAGGAAGCGCCCATCTTCTGCCAGGGCTGGCCACCATTTTGAGCCGCTTGCCCACCCAGGATGAGTTAACTGCAGTGAAAGGCAGTTGGAAGAGCCCAGGCTCACCCACTTTCAGCCCCCCCTCCCCTCCCCTGCCTTCTCCCATCAGTCCTGGAGAGCCCTGAGCTCTATGCCTGCTGCCGGGGGCAATGGGGGAGTGCTGGCGGGGAGAGGAGTTGCATAGTTCAGCCACGCTCGGGTCACAAGAGGGGCCGGGTCAGCTGGGGGGGGGCTCCTTCCAGGGATGGGCAGGATGGAGGCTGAGGACTTGCTGGGCCAGACCCAGTGCTTCTGCTTGCCGGGCCCCATCTGACGTCTCCAGATGCCGGCCTTTTGCTCAAGCCGTGCCTGTGTCTTTGACGTAGCTTCTGCTCACTGCCGCCTCTCGGGATCCCTGACTCCAGCCCGGGCTGGCCCGGCTGCCACCTCCTCCAGGAAGCCTCTGCCCATCCCCTCCGATGGGTCTCTCCCTCAGAGGTTCGGTCAGTCAGGAAACATTACTGTGTGCCGGTCCTACGTTCAGCACTGGGGACACGAGTCACAAAGATACGCCTTCTTTGGAGACAGATGCTGGCAAGTCATGGAGCCTCTGTTTCTTCATCTGTAGAATGGGGTAATAATAGCTCCCACCTTCCAGATCAGCTATCTATGAAATACTTTGCAAAGTACTTTGAGAGCATACAGCCAGCAGTGGGGATGATTATAATACCCCGGTATTAATCTGCATTTAACCTTCCTTTTTTTTTTTTTCTTGTTTTTTGCTGAGGCAATTGGTGTAAGTGACTTGCCCAGGGTCACACAGCTAGGAAGTGTTAAGTGTCTGAGACCAGATTTGAACTTGGGTCCTCCTGACTTCAGGGCTGGAGCTCTAGCCGCCGCACCACCCAGCTGCCCCTGCATTTAACGTTCCAACACACTAGGACGGACTGTGGAATCTTCCCCTTGGGCTTAGGGCCGAGGCCGAGTCTGCTCCTTCAGTCCCCGGCTGCCCGCGCCTCTCCCTTGTTGGTGTTCCGTCACGGCCGACTCTCTGAGACCCCGTCTGGAATTCTCTTGGCACAGATGCCGGCCATTGCCTGGTCCTGCCCATTTTCCCAATTACTGTGACAGACAGGAGCACCCGGCCAGTCATTGTCTGAGGTGAGATTTGAACTCAGGAAGTCCAGGCTTCCCAACTCTGGCCCTCACTGTGCATAGTGGCGCCCCCTGGCGCCTCACCCGGGCAAGCTGCCCCTTCCAAAGCTTTTCCCAACCTGGCTCCTTCCCAGCTTTGCAGTCTTGCGTCTCACTGCTTCATCTGCTCTGGGACGGCCTCCTGAGCCTCCTGGGCCTCCGCCAGGGTCCCTGGCTGCCTTACTTCTCAGCACAAATGACATTTTTGCCCCCTCAAAGTGCTCCTTGGCCTCTGCCGCAGGCGCCCACTTACCCTGGGCCCCTCCGGAAGGGCCGGGTCCCCCACTCTAGGCCCAGAGTAGAGTCTTAGCTTCATGAAAGCCCACAGCTGACTTGTCCACTCGGACGGTGGTGACCCTGCTCCTCAGCTCCCCGGCTCCCTCCTTGGTTCGGAGACTGAAAGGGAGGCCCCCTGAGGAGGGAGGCCCCCTGAGGAGGGAGGCCCCCTGAGGAGGGAGGCCCCCTGAGGGGGGAGGTCCCCTGAGGAGGGAGGCCCCCTGAGGAGGGATGCCCCCTGAGGGGGGAGGCCCCTTGAGGAGGGAGGCTCCTTGGCAAGTTTCACTTGGAGGCCCACTGGCCCCTGCTTTGTCAGCCAGCCTCCCTCGGGTAGGGGCTGAGTCCGGAGGCTTGTGGGTGGCGGGGGCCTGAAGTGCAGGAAGGTCAAAGGAGGAGCGAAGTGCGGGAGAGATGTGTGCTGGGGGGGAGGGGCAGCCAGCTCAGGGGGACCGCTGGCCCAGCGGCAGGTGTTGGTGGAGAAGTGGGCCGGAGGGCGCGCTGGGAATCCGGGGGAGAGGGAGAGGATGGGGCCTCCGACAGTGTCCTCTGAGGGGCTCGGACAAAATGGCCTCTGGAGGCCCGGCCCCCTCCCCCTCCCCCTCCCCCTCTCCCCCCTCCCTGGGTCCGCCACCGGGATCCCAGCTCCCTCCTGGCTTTGGTTCGCTTATCGGTGAAAGGAGGGGTCGGGGCCTCCCGGGCCCTTCCAGCTCCTCGGAGAGAGAAGGGATTGTGGGAGGAAGCCCCGGTTCGCCTTTTGGGGCGGCCGGATTCGAGTATGGAGGGGGAGGGGAGGGGAGGCTGTTTCCCAGGGGCCGGGCCGGGAGGAGAGGGGAGGGGGCCCCTGGGAAGCCAGGGCTCAGGTGGCTCGCGGGCCCTGCTCGCTGGCTGGGAGGGGGCGGGCGCCCAGGGCAGGGTCCCGGGGCAGCGCCAGATTTCGAATCTCGGAGAACCGGGACAGTGCCTTCTTCCCTCCTGGACCGGACCCCCTCCCTCCCCCGCCCCCCTTAACCCCCAGAGGCCCGAGTGCTGCCCCCAGCTCCCAGTTCCTCCGGTTAAAAAGCAGGGACAAAGGAGAACCCCTTCCCAGGCTTGTCTCCGGATGCCCGCGGGGCTGGTCCCCCGCTGTCCTGCCCGGCCCAGCCGGGGCGGGGAGCTGTCCACGAAGGAGGGGGCGGGGCTTGTCATTCCTCCGGCCCCGGTAGTCCGGGGTCGGCGGGTCTGGGAGGGGCCGAAGCCAGGTGAGGGGGCCCCCTCCGTGCCCTCTCCCCAGCCACTCCTCAGTTTCCCTCAAAAGGAGTTCGTCCCCCACGTGGGCCGCGCCAGGGCCGTCGGGCGAGGCGGTGGGGGCGCGCAGGTGGAGGGGCCGGGTCGGGGAGAGTCCCAGTGCCTTCGCTCTCCTTTCTCCCCTTCCCGCTTCCCCTCGCAGTCCCGGCCCCTGACGGCAGGTGGGAAGTGGAGCGCTAGGACCCGGGGGAGCAGCCTCTTCGGCCCCCGAACCCCATCCCCCGACCCCTCGCCCCGGCCTGAGGTGCCGAGGAGGCGGGGCGGGAGGCCCGGGGGCGGGGCTGGAAGCCGTAGGCCCCGCCCCGGACCCTTGGCCCCTCCCTCCCTCCCTCGCGGGCTCTGGCTCCGGCTCCCTCTCTGCCGGCTCTCTCAGCCCGGGCTGCTGCTGGCCCCGCGCGTCTCTTCCCCGCGCGTCCCGGCTCGGCCGCCTCCGCGCAGCCCCGCAGGTAGGGAGCCCGCGAGCCCGTCGGGGACGCCTCGGGCTGGGGGGAGGGAGACCGGGTCCCTCCGCCTGCTCGGCCCCGCTCACCATCTCCTCCGTCCCGCAGGTGCTCTCCCAGCGGAGCGGGAGCCGGAGCCGGCCCCGCCGCCGCCGCTGCCCAGGATGCCCCTCCTGCCAGTCTTGGCGCTGCTCGCCGCCTCCTTGGCCGCCGCGGAGCCAGGTAAGGACGCGCGCGCGGGACGGGGGGGGCGTCCGAGTGCCCGCTCGGAGCCCGCAGCCACTCGCCGCACCCCTGATTGCGACCCCCCCCCCCCAGCTCCCCGGTTCGGCACTCGTGCTTGTGACCCCCGCCCCGGCACTCGGACTCGGAGTCCGCTCTGGTACCCCCCCCCAGCTCCCCGGCTCGGCACTCGTGCTTGTGACCCCCGCCTCGGCACTCGGACTCGGAGTCCGCGCTGGTACCCCCCCCCCCAGCTCCCCGGCTCGGCACTCGTGCTTGTGACCCCCGCCCCGGCACTCGGACTCGGAGTCCGCGCTGGTACCCCCCCCCCCCAGCTCCCCGGCTCGGCACTCGTGCTTGTGACCCCCGCCCCGGCACTCGGACTCGGAGTCCGCGCTGGTACCCCCCCCAGCTCCCCGGCTCGGCACTCGTGCTTGTGACCCCCGCCCCGGCACTCGGACTCGGAGTCCGCGCTGGTACCCCCCCTCCCCGACTCCTGTGCTGCCTCGGGCCGCCCCCGCCCGCCCGCCCGGTCGGCCCTGCTCTCAGCCTCCAGCTCCTGCTCTGCGCCCACTTGCGCCCGACTTGGCTGCGAGGAGGCGGCGCTGAGGGCCCCCGGCTGGCCCAGCAGCGGCGGAGGCGGGCGCTCGGACGGGCGCAGCCCAAGCGCCGGGGCAGCCCGGGCTGGAGGGAGGCGGAGGAGCGGGCACTGCCCGGCATGGCTGCAGAGCTGAGAAGGCACGGAGCGCCGAGCCGAGGGAAGGCGAGGCGGGCTGAGGCGGCTCCCCGCCCGCTCCGGCTTGCCCCCCTCCTCCCCTCCCTCTTCAAAGAAGGGACACACCTTCGTCTTTGCAATGGAGTAGAGGGCCGGAGGGCAGCCCCCCCTCCGTCTCCCCCTCCGTCTCCCCCTCCGTCTCCCCGTCCCCTTGTCCCCGGACCAGCTCCTTCCACGGCCTGCCTCTACTTCCCCTCCCCTCCTCCGTTCTTCCCTCACTTTTGCTCCTGGGTTTTAGTGGCTACTGGAGCTAGGGGGGCTTCCTGGGAGCCCGGCCCGCTCAACTTCAACGGGCTCTCAAACTTTTCTTCTGGGGGGAGGGGTCCCCTGTCTCCACGGGAGGACTCTGCATTTCTCTCCTCTGGTGCACAGCCCCCCCTTCCCCTCCTTCCCCCTCCCCCAGGAGCCCTTCCCTCCCAGGTCTGGTAGGGCCGGGCCCAGCACCTCCCCCTCCCCTGGCTGATGACTGGGGAAGGCAGGAATGCAGCCCAAGATATTAAGGACAACGGGAGCACGGGTGGGAGGCTGCGGCCTTTGTGGCGGCACTTTACTGGCCCCTCAGGGCCGGGAGCCGAGCAACCGGGAGGAGGACGAGGACCAGAAACAGGCATTTAGTGGGACAATGGCCGCTGGACAATGCCTTCCCTCCCTGGTGGTCAGCGGCTAGGGGCAGGGGCTGGGGCTCTTCAGCCCGCTGGCCTCCCTTGTCCCCTCCAGCCTCCCTTGTCCCCGCCGGCCTCCCTTGTCCCCGCCGGCCTCCCTTGTCCCCGCCGGCCTCCCTTGTCCCCTCCAGCCTCCCTTGTCCCTGACACCCCTGCTTTCCATTTGCTCCCGTGAGGAAGTGCTGGGGGGGGGGGGGTCCATGGCCCAGGAGCCAGCTGTATGCACCAGCAGCTGGGGCTGGGGCAGCTGCCACCCGGGAAGGGCCCCGCCACTACCTTAGGCTTCCTAGCCTTTGCCATGAGCCCTTCACAGCTGCTGGCGCCGCCAGACGCAGGATGGTGTTCTCCGGCTGCCCCAGCTCCAGGGATTCCCTGCCGCTCAGTGAGCTGCGCTCTGTGGGAGTACCTATCTGGGAAGGCTGGCAGGGGTTTGGCCTCTGCCCCCCAGTTCGGGCTCGGCCTCCACCCCCCAACCCAGGTCACCTCATGGTACAAGAAGCTTCTGGGGGCCCTGCTGCTTCCTCCTGGGCCAGGGAAGCTGTTCCCTGGAGCTGCCTGCAAGGCTGCGGGCCCTCCTCTACCCCATCCCACATACAAAACTCGCCCGGCGCCGGCGCTGCCTCGGGAGTCCGCTCGTTCAGAGGAGGCCGTGGGGGCCTCAGGCCCAGCTTCTCTCTCCCTCCGAACTCAGGCCCGGCCAAAGCTGCAGGAGCTTTACCCCTCTGTCAGAGGGAAATGGAGACCCCGGTCCTTGGGTCGGGGCGGGAGAAGAGCCTCCTTCCTGCCTCCATTACCCAGTGGTCTTTGGGGCCTGAGGCCAGGGGGGCAGAGCCGGGGCCATAGAATTCCAGGAAAGTCCCCCGTCTGTGTTCAGTGTCAGGAGCTCGTGTACATGTGTGTGCGTGAGCTCCTGTGTGTATGTGCAGGCGTGTGAGTGAGTGTGAGGGATGGGCACTGGGGCCGGAGGAAGTGGGAAGCTCGCAGCCCGAAGGAACGCCGATTTGCCCGCTGGCCGGGGCTCGGCTGCCAAGTTCAAGAGCATCCCGGCCTCCTCAAAGCCTCGGCAGCATAAAGGGGCCGTGCCGGAGCTCCCGGGAGCTGCGATGGCCCAGCTGGCCCCGGGCATTCACACACTGGAGAGTTTGGTGGCCAGGTGCCAAGGGCAGAGTCGATGCAAGTCAAGGACCGATCTCCTTAACGCAGATTCGTGTCGGGGAAACCTGCGAGGAACCTCTGTCCCCTCCCCCCCTCCCCTCCAGGCTGGGGCTGCGTGTGGCAGAGATGCCCAGCCCTGCCGGCCCGGAGAGGGCTGCCAGGCCAGTGTGGGCAGGAAGCAGCAAAGCCTGGCCATTCAGATGAGCGTTCTCCCTGACGGTGTGGAGCTGCGTGTGAGAGCGGGAGCCTCTCCAGAAAGGGGAGCCCTGGCCAGGGGCAGGAGTGGGGGGCAGAGATGAGCAGATGCCCCCCGAGCCGTTTCCATGGGTTTCAGCTTGTTGGAAGCAAGTGGGGCAGGTTGAGGGTGGCAATGGGCCAGTTCTGTGCGCGCGCCAAAGCCAACCCAGCAAAGAGCCCCGATGGAGGTGGAAGCCTGGGTTCGGCGGCCCACCTCGGGGACAGCGGGTTCAGGAGGGGCGCAGCGGGCGGCTTCTCCTCCCTCCTTACTAAGCCTTCCCCACCACCACCACTGAGGCAGCGGCGTAAGCAGACACGGGACTGGAAAAGAGTGGGTCCCTTTCCCGGCAGGGTCTGGCCGGCTGGGTGAGGAAGGCCCGGCCTCGGCACCTGCTCTCCATCTGCCCTCTTGGGAAGACAGCGGCGGTCCAGATTTGGTTCCCGCCCTCGCCTCTTGTGGGGCATCGTAGCCTTAAAGGATGACTCCTACCCTCCAAAAACCACTCGGGCCTGGGACTTTGTCCCACGCTCCCCCCCACCCTGCCCCATCTCCCCCCCTCCCCTTGTTTCCCAGAATTCTGTGAGAAGCGCCTTGTGTATCTTAGGAGGTTCCAGGAGTCTGATGTTCTGTCTGATGGGGAAGCCCGAGGGTCTCACCTGGGAGCCTCATTGTCATTCCTGGGGTCACACCGTTAGGGAGGGGCAGAAGCAGCCCTAACCCTGCCCCCCCCAGGCCCGTATTTCCAGGCCCAACGCTTCATCCCTCCACACTACCAACATGCCAACTTCCGATAGGGATTCTGAGAAGCTTGTGCCAGCCCCGTGCCCGTGGTGCTCCAGGCCCGGGCCCTGGTGGGCTGCCAAGGCAGGAGGAAGAGCTGATGGCCCCAAAGCAGAGCGCCGTGCGGCACAGGCCGAGGGTGGAGGACTCTGCTAAAGCTCGCGTCTGAGAGCTCTGGGGAGGGGACGTCACGGGAGGCCCGGGGAAAGGGGGGCACTGAGGAGACTCCACAGCAGGATGTGGGGGTGGGGAGAGAGTCGGGAGGGGGAGGACTCTGGGTCTCTGAGGGACCCGCTGGGAAAACTGTTATTTCACCGGTGAGGAAGCGAGTCTCAGCCAGGCCACATGGGTTAGCTGAGTTCAATGTAAAGCACATAAGGGGGTAGAAGGCAAAGGACCCCAGAATGAGAAATGGGGAGGCCAGTTCTGATGCCTCCAGCCCTGCTGGGCGCACCATGGAGGGGTTCTAGGTTCTAGAACCTGAATTCTGGGTTCTAGCTCTAGGCTGGGGATGCCCTTCCCACTTAAAACAAATGGCAGATTATGGTGTGTGATCTCTTGGGATGGGGGATAGGGGTCTGGCCCCATAAAGATCGCTGAATGGTCATTGGGGGGTCAACGGGGAGTTAATGGGGGATGGGCTCCAGAGTTTGCCGGGCTACAAGAGTGATGAATGGAGGGTGATGGGGGGATGGGCTCCACAGAGCTTGTTGGGCTAGCAAGCGATGAATGGGGGGCCAGTGGGGGCCAGTGGGGGATCATGTTCAGCCAGAGCCACAAAGCCTGGCCCAAACTCTTCAAATGTGGCACATCCTTGAGCCCTGCCTGTTAAAATAGTTTTGAATTTCAGCAAAACGTGTTTTTCTGGGCCCAGATTTCTCTGTCTGCTTGAAATACTTGATTTCTTTTTCAGTGCTTTGTGCAGAACCCTAGAAGTCCCATTTTGCTGAAAGTGTAGACCCTGGGTTCTGACCTTGGCCACAGCCCCGAGGACGTGTGCACTGCAACTCCAATATATAACTTGGTGGGGGAAGCGCCCCCTGAGCTCCCTCCATCATTGCCCGCTGGGCCCGTGATGTCCCTGGTCCCCGTAATGTTCCTGGTCCCCGTAATGTTCTTGGTCCCGGCGACGCCCTGTGAGGAAGCCTCTCTCCCAGTGTAGGGCAGCCTCTGCCCTGCCTCCAGAGGAGACTTTCTTGGAAGGCTCTAAATGTGTGGGGATGGGGGGGGTGCCTTTCCCAGGCCTAGAGCCCAGACTTTGTCCCAGTTGGTCAGTGCGTTTGTTCAGTGGGTCCCATTCTGGGAGGCAGAGGCCCGGCCGTGGATGGATGGATCGTACCAGGAGTGTCTGGAGGAGGTCAGCCACAGCGGGGACCTGTCCAAGGACCTGGGGTGGCTTAGCTGGAAGGCTGGGCAGGGACAGGGGGTGTCTGAGTGGGATTCAGGTGTCTGAGGGAGGGTTCTGCTGTTCTGCTGGGCCCCAGAAGTCCCAGAGAAGGGCTCGGGTCTGACGCGGGGGGAGCCGTGGCTGGAAGTCCCAGAGAAGGGCTCGGGTCTGACACGGGGGGGAGCCGTGGCTGGAAGTCCCAGAGAAGGGCTCGGGTCTGACGCGGGGGGGAGCCGTGGCTGGAAGTCCCAGAGAAGGGCTCGGGTCTGATGTGGGGGGAGCCGTGGCTGGAAGTCCCAGAGAAGGGCTCGGGTCTGACGCGGGGGGGGAGCCGTGGCTGGAAGTCCCAGAGAAGGGCTCGGGTCTGATGTGGGGGAGCTCAGCCAAGGAGAACTGGATCCCCGGAGGCTGCTGGCGGAGTGCTGACTAATCCTCGGGGTATTGCATTTAGAGAGATCCTTGTGCAGCTGGAGATCAGGCTGTATAAGGAAGGAGGGTTCCTCGGCTCTGAGCTTCTGGGAGGGTTTTCCAGCTGCTCCCTTGAGATGAATGCTGCTGAGTGTCCTGGGAAAAATGCATCCCAGCTGCCCTTGCCAAACCTGCCGGCTTCGGGCGAGGAACGGCCCCGGCTGCCAGCTCTCTGCCCCCTCCCCCAAAACTTCCCCCAGACTACTTCAGGTGCCTCTTGCCGGAGGTCTCCCCACCCCGGAGGCTGCTTAGGCCCTTCCAGTCGGGGATTCCAAGGCCTGGGCTCACAGCTTTGGCCTCTGAGTGTCCATCGTCCTGGAATATTCCAGTCCCGGCTTCCCCAGGAAGCCCGCCCCTCCGCTCTGTCGGCTCGGGCCTCCTCTGGGGGGCTGCTCTGATTTATCTTGGCCAGGGCTTGTTGGTCCACAGCCTTTTGCTGGGTGTTTCTCCCGTTAGAGCAGGAGCTCCTTGAGGACGGGGATCGTCTTTTGTCTTTCTTTGTATCCCCAGTATCCACAGTACTCCAGCACACAGTAGATGCTTAGTGTTTACTGACTCTTCACTGATTACAAAATTTACTGACCCTACGGACTCAGGGAACATGCTTCTCTCTTGATGAAATCCTATGACCTGGGTATGAGGGATGTTAAGCCTGGGAGTCGGTTTTTCCTATTGGAGAGCCACAAAATCCATTTCCCCGGGGCCTCATCCCTTTCCATCTTTGTGTGAGACAAGCTTAATACCTCTGCTGGGCTCACTGGGCTGACCAGAAGGCTGCGTGAACTCCCTTTGGGCCCTGAGCTGGCCTGGAAGAGGCCCAGTAACAGAGGAGGCCCAGTGACATGTCTCTCTCTCTCTCTCTCTGTCTCTGTCTCTGTCTCTCTCTCTCTCTCTCTCTCTCTCTCTCTCTCTCTCTCTCTCTCTCTCTCTCTCTGTCTCTGTCTTTGTCTCTGTCTCTCTCTCTGTCTCTCTCTGTCTCTCTCTCTCTGTCTCTCTCTCTCTCTCTCTCTCTCTCTGTCTCTCTCTCTCTCTCTCTCTCTCTCTCTCTCTCTCTCTCTCTCTCTCTCTCTCTCTCTGTCTCTCTCTCTATCTCTCTATCTCTCTCCTGTCTCTCTCTCTGTCTCTCTCTCTCTGTCTCTCTGTCTCTCTCTCTCTCTCTCTGTCTCTCTCTCTATCTCTCTATCTCTCTCCTGTCTCTGTCTCTGTCTCTCTATCTCTCTGTCTCCCACCCTCCCGCCTCTGTCTCTGTCTCTCTTTGTCTCTCTCTGTCTCTGTCTCTCTAACCCCCCTTGATTTGAGCCTGGCTAATAATCAGACAGTGGGGGAAGGGGCCACATTCCTTCTCATCCCCCGGGAAAGAAGGCCTGCCCAGGCCTCTGAGCATGTCCTTGCAGGCCGGCTCCTCTCGCTGTCAGCACCTGGGAAGGCCGAGGGAGGAGGTGCCCCTGGGGGCTGAGCTGGGTGTTGGATCCCAAGATCCTGAAAGCAAGCCCCCCCCCCCCGAGATTCCCCCCCCCACGGGGCCGGCCTGAGAGGCTGGGTGGGCCGGGTGGAATGGCCACTTTGCCCCTTCTTCCCTTTTACTCTCCCCTCCTTCCTCTCTTGAGAGCAGCCGGGAGGTCTCTCCCCCACGCTGCAGAGGTCAGGGGGCCTCACGGGAGGCCCGTGGAGGGCTGGACTCTGGCCACCTTGACAAGGAGCAGACCTAAGCCCTCTGGGGGGCTGCCCTTGGAGAGCGACAGACCGCCAGGGTTGCTGACGGGCCGGCCGTAGGGTGGCTGGGCGCTCCGGTCCCTTGGAGGTGGCAGTGATGCTGTCCAGGAGAGGCGGCTTAGGGGGCCGATTTCCAGCCACTGTCAGTCGGCCATTAAGGGCCCACTGTGGGCCAGGGACAGCCCAGAACTCCTGTTTCTGGAAGCTCCTGGGGCCCCAGGCAAGCTGGATTGGCCCCCTCCCCTTGTGCTGCTCCAGGGCCCCGGCTCCCGGAGAGCATCGGCCCGGAAGCAGTCCTGGTTCCCGTGGCAAAGCCCGGTCCGCACGTGCCGAGCCCCAGGGAGGGCGCGCTCTGCTGGGTCCCCGGGAGACGGGATGTTGCCTGTGGAAGCACGCAGTGGTGGCTCTTGGCAGGAGGGGGAGGTTTTTCTGTTGGCGCCTGAGCTGTGGCAGCCCCCCAACCTCTCCCCCCATACTCCTTCCAGATAACCCTGGGAAAGCAGCCCCTGGGCTCTGCAGCTGAGCCGGGCCTGGCGGGCGCGGAGCTTTGCCTGCAGGTGCAGGCTTGAGAGCTGGGAAGGAATCAGGGCGCTCTCCCGGAATCCTGCACTGGGTCCCCCTCTCCCTCTCCTCCCCTCCCCCAAGCTGTCAGATGCCGGAGCATCGAGTGACATCCTCGAGCAGTGAGCAATGGTTTGGCTGCCGGGCACCCACCGGGTGCCAGGGGCCGTGCTGGGGTGTGAAAGCCAAAAATAAACACTCCCTTCCCCGCAGAGCTTCTGCTCCATCGGGGCCTCTGCCCTCGGGCCCCCCCTCATTGGGACCAGCACCGAGGGCTCCCAAGCTGCCTCCTGCTGCTTCCCCTTTCCGCTCACAGGAAGGAAGGTGTGGGAGAGGGGCCCGAGGAGTCGGACCCGGACTCCCAGCTGCCGCACCCGGTCATTCTGTCGGGGCCCGGGGAGCCTAACGTGGTGGGCCAGGAAAAACCTGGCCCTCGAGCGGTGATGGGAAGTGAGGATGCCGTGGCCCCACTGGAGCCAGACTCAGCCTTTCCCATCATGCCCCAGGCAGATATTCTTGCTCCCCAGTGAGCAGTGGCTCACCCCGCTCTCCAGCCGCTTGATGGCAGCTCAGCCAATCGTCCAGCACCTCCAGGCCTGAGAAAAGTCGCCTGAGCCTCGGCATCTCTGAGACCACAGGAAGCCTTCCGGGGTCAGTAGCCCTGCGGACCGAGGAGCCGGCCGCGCGGCCTTGTTCTAGCATGGAGGAGGTCAGTGTCATCGCAGGCACTTGCTAATGCCTTTGAGGGACTCAGCTCCTGTTCTAATGGGTCTGGGGAGGTCGGGGTGGCCCCCACCTCCATGTCCCCGGCTGAGGACTGTTAACATCCAGCATTCTGTGCTCCAAGACCCCCAGGCTTGACTCCAGCTGCAAACCTTTCATGCTAAAATACCTCTGGGAGCAGCGCTTTGGAAAGTATTTGTGATTATGTAAAATTTAAGAAGTCGTAAATCTCCAGCCCCGGGGGGGTGGGGGGGTGGGGGGTGGGTTATTGAGGCGGGGCAAGAAACAGGCTGGCTCCGGGGGCTCCCTTGGGATTGCAGAGCTGCCCCGTCACGGGACTGCTTCCCGCCGCATGCTCCCCCAGCTGAGCCTCCCTTCTGGCTGAGCCTCTCTTCTGGCTGAGCCTCCCTTCTGGCTGAGCCTCCCTTCTGCCCTGGCCCGTAGGAGGCTGAGGTTTCCTTTGTCTGGAGCTTTATCCTTTGGCCAAATGCACCCCGCCTTAAAGGGAATCCCGGCCTTGCTGAGGGGGGGACCGGCACCAGCCCCCCAGAGGGGACTGGCCGGAGGTTGCGCTCCACCAGTTCGGAGGCATTCCGCCTATTCTTCCTTGGCTTCCAAGTCATCAAGTCCTCAGAGTGTGCTTGCTCTTTGACATTGCTCCAAGACGCCCGCTTCCATCTTCCAGGCTCCCCCGTCGCCGTTCCGCGGTCCTGGGATCGGGGGCCATGGCTCGGCCGCGGGCCAGTGGGCTTTCAGGGCGGTCGCTTTCTGGGTGAGCTACGGTAGCACCGGGGTGACTCTCTGCCGGCAGGGTTCCTTAGCTTAGAACGTTCTGCGTAGCCCCCCGAGTTCCAAGAACCAGTCGGGAGCCCCCCTCAAACGTCTCCAGGCCTTTTCAGTGAAAGACATGATGGGGTGGGACCAATTCACTTCCCCGTCCGAGAAGGGTTCCAGGGGTCGCTGCGTGGCCCAGTGGCCCAAGAGGAAGGAGGCCCTGCCCGGGTCCAAATCTGGCCTTAGGTCCTGGGCGCCGACTCACTGCGGAGCTGCCGCAAGTTACTTAACCCCCTATTAACTCAGGAAGGAAGAAAGAAAAGGGGCGGAAGGAAGGAAAGATGAGAGGAAGGGAGGGAGGAGGGGAAGAAAGAAGAAAGGAAGGGAGAGAAGGAGGAAGGAAGGAAAGGAGGGAGGGAGGGAGGGAGGAGGAGGAAGGTGGTTAGCTCGGTGAGCTCAGGAGCCCCGGCTGGATGAATGTGGCCATTGTTCGCTCTGACCGGCAGGAAGACTTCCAGGCCTCTGGTTGGGATCCTGGTGTCCTCCGGCCCTCCGCCCACACCTGCCCGCCCAGGTTGCTTCTTGTCTGCGTCCTTCCCGAGGCCTCCGGCCTTCCCCCGGCTGCCCAGGGGGCCCACGGAGCTCGTCCCCCAGCGTCCAGAGCTCCCCAACGCGCCCCTTCCCTTCCTCCGCCGCCCTGAGCCCGCCTCTCCTCCCCACTGCCCCAGCTCACTTAGGAGCATCGTGGGTCCCTTGGCCCCCCTTCTCTCCTAGTGGATGCCAGGTCCATCGGGTCCCTTCTTTCCACAGCTCCCAGCCTTGTTCAGCCCTGTAGCCTCCGATCTGTCCCTTCCCCAGGGCCTCCACAACTGTCTTCCTGCTCAGGCCTCTGTCTCCAATCCACTGTAAAGTGGGTCAGACATGGTGGGAGCCTCCCATGAGACAATACACGCAAAGTGCTGTAGGAATCATGGCCGCTCAGGGCCACTTCACCGTCTGTTCCCTGGGTAGCAATATGGAGGGCGCCCTCCGGCCCCCCACGCCGACCTGGCAGCCCCACCGGGCCTGCTGCCTCGCCATGGCTTCCTTCAGCCTTATCTTAGGCTCTCCATGGAGGGCCCGGGAGGCTCCGGGATGGGTGGGCCCCAGCCCCCCTCCCCCCCCAGCTGAAGTTTGGGTATTTTTGCACAAAAGCCATAATCCCTGTGGTTCCTCAAAGGTGGTGACAGCAGTGGGGGTGCTGGGGGGGCTGGCCGTAGTGAGGATACTGGCAGTGGTGGGGGCCTGGTGAGGGGGGGAGGCAGTGGGCTCGCCTGACATCTGCCGGGCCCTTGGGCCAGAGAGCACAAGAGGGGGATGATCCTGGTGGACTGATTGATGGAGGCTTTTAAAGTCAGAATTCTCAGAGAGAACTTGGAGTGGGGGAGGTGAGGGGGGATCTGGTCAGTGCCACAGGATCACAGGGCCTGAGGGCCTCAGGTCACAGGGCCTTAGGGTCACAGGGCCTCAGGGTCACAGGGCCTCAGGGTCACAGGGTCACAGGGCCTCAGGGTCACAGGGCCTCAGGGCCTTGGGTCACAGGGCCTCAGGGTCACAGGGTCTCAGGGCCTCAGGGTCACAGGGCCCCAGGGTCACAGGGTCACAGGGCCTCAGGGTCACAGGGCCTCAGGGCCTTGGGTCACAGGGCCTCAGGGTCACAGGGCCAGGGTCACAGGGCCTCAGGGTCACAGGGCCTCAGGGCCTTGGGTCACAGGGCCTCAGGGTCACAGGGTCTCAGGGCCTCGGGTCACAGGGCCTCAGGGTCACAGGGCCTCAGGGTCACAGGGCCTCAGGGTCAAAGGGTCTCTGGTCACAAGGCCTCAGGATCACAGGGCCAGGGTCACAGGGCCTCAGGGCCTCAGGTCACAGGGCCTCAGGGCCTTGGGTCACAGGGCCTCAGGGTCACAGGGCCTCAGGGCCTCGGGTCACAGGGCCTCAGGGCCTCGGGTCACAGGGCCTCAGGGCCTCGGGTCACAGGACCTCAGGGTCACAGGGCCTCAGGGTCACAGGGCCTCAGGGCCTTGGGTCACAGGGCCTCAGGGTCACAGGGCCTCAGGGTCACAGGGCCTCAGGGTCACAGGGCCAGGGTCACAGGGCCTTAGGGCCTCGGGTCACAGGGCCTCAGGGTCACAGGGCCTTAGGGCCTCAAGGTCACAGGGCCTCAGGGTCACAGGGCCTCAGGGTCACAGGGCCTCAGGGTCACAGGGCCTTAGGGCCTCAGGGTCACAGGGCCTCAGGGTCAAAGGGTCTCTGGTCACAAGGCCTCAGGATCACAGGGCCTCAGGGTCACAGGGCCTCAGGGCCTCGGGTCACAGGGCCTCAGGGTCACAGGGCCTCAGGGTCACAGGGCCTTAGGGCCTCAGGGTCACAGGGCCTCAGGGCCAGCTTCTAGAGTAGTAGGGAGAAGCACTGCATCTGCCCCAGAGCCCGGACCCTCCTGGAGGGCAGGGTCTCCACAGACCAGCAGCTTTGGGCTCTCCTGGGACTGATGGGAGCTGGGGGAGTCGCCCTGGGATGGGGCTTCCCCCCCAGTTCTTGCATCCGGTTTTGGATGAGCCACACCCAGGCCGGGTCCCTGGGCAGATGGAGGGGCTTTCTCTGGCCGGGGGATCGGTGGGTAAGCGGGAAGGGGGGGGCGGGCTGTAGGAACAGGCACACCCTCCCCTCGCTTTTGGTGCGGCTGCTCTGCGCCATCCCCCTTAGAACTTTGGGCCGTCTCTTTCTCTCCCCCCTCTCCATCTTTCCCTGTCCCTGTCCCTCCTTTCCCCCCCCCTCCCTCCCCCTCGTCAGGCCCTGGGGGACTCCTGACCATTTCCGGTGGGAGGCTGGCTCCAGGGCTCCCCGCTTCTCCCTGGAGCAGCCGGCCGAGCTGCTCCCTCCCCTCCCCCCTTCACCTTTCCCCCAGATTCCCCGGCCTCCTCCCTGATCTCCCTGCCTCCTCTCCTATCTGGGCCCTGGGAATTTTCCTGCTTCTGGAGGAGCTGGAATCCGGCTGGTTATGAGAAGGACCTTTGCCCTCTCTTTCCCGGGTGGGGAGTTCCCAGCCCCGGCGCATCGTCCGCGTCCTGCCCGCCCCGGCCACCCCCTCCCTGCACAAGGAAGGCGAGGAGGCCTGCCGGGACACGGGGAGCTTGAAGCGGCTCCTTTCGAGCTCGCTCCGCGGCTGAGCTGCTCCGGTGCCATCAGCGCGCCCAGGGCCCCGTAGGAGACCGAGGCGCAGGGAGGGGCCTTTCCGGCTTTGCTGGGGGGGCGGGTCTTTCACCCTCGTGGGGCTGCAGGGCCGGGACTGGGCCGGGGCCGGGACAGGCCGGGGCCGGGACAGGCCAGGGCTGGGGCCGGGGCCGGGGCCGGGGCCGGGACCGGGGCCGGGGCCGGGGCCGGGACAGGCCAGGGCTGGGGCCGGGGCCGGGGCCGGGGCCGGGACAGGCCAGGGCTGGGGCCGGGGCCGGGGCCGGGGCAGGGACAGGGACAGGACGGGGCCGGGGCCGGGACAGGACGGGGCCGGGACAGGGACAGGACGGGGCCGGGACAGGGACAGGACGGGGCTGGGGCCGGGGCCAGATTTGTTCTGTTAGATCTCCGGAGCGCAAAGTTGGGGGGGGGGGGCTGTGTTGCTGTTGCCAGCCCCCTCCCCCCGTCCCGGGCAGCAGGTGCTTCAGTGCTGGGGCTGGCTGGGTGGCAGCCCCGCCCCCTCCCCCTCCCCACCAGTGCTGCGGCTGGGAGGTTTTAGGTTTCCCCAGGTATTCGGAGGAATACAAGCGGCGGTGTTTGGCAAAGCGAGGGGGAGGGAGGCTGGCCCCCGGCGGGATTCGGCAGCTGGGCTCCAGGAATGCTCCCAGCCTCCTCCAGTCCCAGCCTCTCCAGTCCGGGTTTCAGCCCTGGAGCCCCTTGCTGCTCCCACCCCTCCGGCCGGGAGATGGCGCTGTCCCCCCCAGCAGTACAGAACGGAGGGGGCAGGGAAGCCGATCCCACCCCAGGGAAGGGAAGGGGGGCCGTGAGAGCCGGCGGGCGCTGAGTTCTGCGCTTTACAACGATTATTGCGTTTGGCCTTTGAACCCTGGGAAGTAGATGCTCGTATGATCCCCGTTTTACAGCTGAGGAAACTGAGGCAGAGGAAAGTGAGCGGCCCAGGGTAGCCAGCAGGTGTCTGAGCCCAGATTTGCACTCGGGCCTTCCTCACTCGAGGCCCCTCGGCCGCGGAGAGGATTTCTGGCCGTCCCGGGAGATGTCTGTGGGCTCACGGTCTGACCCCGGAGGACCGCCGGCCTCCAGTCCCTGGCGGAGGACGCCGAGATCGCAGGCGCCCTCAGGCCCATGGCGCAGGGCCCGAGGCTCTCTGACCGTCCCCTTTCCAGGATGGGGGAGGAAGGGCCGAGGATCCCCGGCCAGCCTGGAGCGGCCGGGGCGCAGAGGAGCCTTCGGGGAACCCGCTAACCCCCTAGGCTGTCCACTCCAGCTCCGGCCCGATTCCAGCCCCAACAGGGACGGGACCTGGGAGCCGGTTTAGAGAAGGCAGGCTTGGGGGGGGGAGGGGGAGTGAAAACTGAGGGAGCTGGGGGGCCCTCCCTCCCTCCCACCTCCCTCAGCTCATTTCACCTTTGCATCCCTGATGCTTATTCTGGGTCCAGCACACAGGAGGTGCTTAATAAATGCTTCTTGAGAGAATTAACTGGTGCAGAGGGAAGATTGAGGAGGGCTCAGAGCAGGGCCAGAGCAGCGGAGAAAACCTTCCTATGGATGAGCCCTGCGTGGAATGGGCCACCTGGGGGGGGGGGGAGGGGGGAGAGGAGTGAGCCCGAACTGGAGGCTGGGAGGCCAGAAGGGATCTGGAAGTGGAGGTGCCCGGAGGCCGGGCCTGGGGCCCCGTCTGGCCTGTGGCCATTAGAGAGTTAATCTGAGGACCCGGAGGGGGAGGGGCGGAGGCGGCCATCCCCCTGGAGGTAATCATCTTCTTTTCCTTCTTTCATGGCTAATGAAGAGTTGACATTGTCCCTCACCAAAGAAAGACCCCTTTGTCTGGCCTGGCTGCCGGGGAACTCCCTCCTTGGCTGCCTCGCCTGTCCTCCCTCCCTCCCTCCCTCCCTCCTGCGCTCTCTGTGCCCCCTCTCCGCCCCTCCGTCCTTGTCTCTGTCTCTGACCCTGTCTCTGTTCTGTCTATCTCTCTCTCTGTCTGTGTGTCTCTTTTCTCTTTCTGTCTGTCTCTCCTCCTCCCTCCGTCCCCTTTCTCTCTTTCTCCTTCCCGCCCTCCCTCCCTCTCCCTCCCACCCACTTCCCCCCCTCTGCCTTGCGCACGCTCTGCTCCTGAGCTCTCTTCCCCAGGTGCTCCCAGGAGGACTCTGGGACGTTTCCCCAGCAGGATTCTCCCTGTTCTCCCCGCCAGGGCCCCCACAGATAACTCCCACAGCTGCGGATTCCTGCTCTTCTTTATCCGTCCAGAATCACCTCCCGAAGACCAGATCCTCCCCCCAATTATATCTGGAAAACCGAGGGAGAGCTCCGGCGGTCTAGACACTAATCCTCTAGGATTTGCATTTCTCCCCTGAGCTCGTGTCCTAGCAACTGGATTAGAGCTGGCGTGGAGGCCGGCCTCTACTGGGGCCTCCCGGCTAAGCAAGGGGGCCGACCCGCTGCCTCGGAAAGCTCCCGGCCTCCCCAGGCAGGACCCGCTTTGGCGCTGCAGAGAACCCCCAGCTTGTGCCGCCTGGGCTTCCGGAGGCCGCCGATGAGGCTGCTGGGGCGGGCAGTGCCGGGCACGGGCAAAGCCTGTTCTGGCTGGGGCTCCATCTGGCTCATTTCCTTAATCTTTTAGGGAGGAGGGGGTAGTTTTCTCATCTGTGAAATGGGAATCATGATAATCCCCACCTCTCAGGATTGGTGGGAGGATTCAGTGAGTTAATATTTGTAAAGTTCTTGATCCCTCCTTCCTTCCTTCCTTCCTTCCTTCCTTCCTTCCTTCCCTCCTTCCTTCCCTCCTCCCTTCTTTCCCTCCTTTTCCTTCTTTCCTTCCATCCTTCTCTTCCTTCCTTCTTTTTTCTTTCTTTTTCCCTCCCTCCCTCCCTTTCCTTCCTTCCTTCCTTCCTTCCTTCCTTCCTTCCTTCCTTCCTTCCTTCCTTCCTTCCTTCCTTCCTTCCTTCCTTCCTTCCTTCCTTCCTTCCTTCCTTCCTTCCTCCATCCCTTTCTTCCTCCCTCCCTCCCTCCCTCCCTCCATCCCTTTCTTCCTCCCTCCCTCCCTCCCTCCCTCCCTCCCTTCCTCCTTCCTTCCTTTCCCCACATCTGTGTCCGTGTCTGTGCACATACAAGACAGCCATGGATACATGTACATAAACACACGTGGCCCCTTGTCCACCCACATCCAAATGCGCGCACATGAGACACCCACGGGTACTTAGATACACACGGTACACGCCATACCCACCCACATGCACACGTCTTTCCCCCGCCTTCTCCCCCAGAAAAGGATCAGCTAGGAGGTGATTCCCTGGACCCCGCTTTGACCTCTGGCCAGCCCGTTGAACATCACTGACTGGGGCTCACGGGGGTCAGCTGAGACCTAGAATACCAGGTGAACCAAGGTGCTTACGGAAGGGGCTGACAGGCAGGGCAGGGGCCCAAAGGGGGCTGGGGGTGGGCAGTGGAGCCGGCCCAGAGGGGCCCCCAGCTCACAGGCAGAGTTCTTTCCGGTCCTGGGCCTGAGCAGCCTGGTGCCCTCCCAGGCGCATCTGGCCATGTGTCCTGGCCCCCTGCAGGGCCGTCTCCCTCCCAAAGTGCTGGGTGAACTTGAAGATGTCCCCCTCCGCCCTCTGACCCTGGGAAGGGGAGGACACAGCTAGCCCTGAGCAGCCTAGGACTGTCACCTGGATGCTGACCTAACTTGGCTCTGCCCTGGGGGTCACTTTCCCTGCCTGGTGGGAGTATTTGGGGACCTTGCCTTGTGGGAGCCCCGTCCATGCAAGGGGCCCCCTCCCCGGGGGCCCTTCCATCTTACAAATCCCGTGCCCACCTCCCCAAGGCAGGCTGGCGGAGATGAGGTGGGCCACTGGCTGCCGCTGGGCCTGCTTTCCTTCCGTGTTCAGGCGGATCGGCCCACAGCACACGGGTGTCTGTCCTCCCCCCGTCCTAGAGAGAGCACCCGCCCCTCCCCCCCTCGTCTCCGCTTTGATGTTGGCGCTGGGCTGGCACCAGGTGTGGGTGCCCGGATGCAATCTGCACTCATCTCCTTCCAGGTCACCTTTGATCTTTCACACCTGAGCTTTCTCTCGGTGCCGGGGACACATCTTGGGCCTGGACCCGCCGCTGGGGACACTTGCTTGTGACCGGCAGCTTGATGGGAGCCCAGACGCGGGGTGCCGGGCCAAGCTCAGCGCTGAGCCTCCCCCTTTCTCTTTGCCTGAGTGGGGCTAGCCTCTGACCCCACCCCCACCCCCACCTACTGGCGGCCTGGGCGTCAGGGACACCCTCGCAGCTTCCGTGAGTTGTTTCTTTGTCTTCAAGTGAGAAAATTCGTGCTCAATCCAGAGCTTTCTAGGAAGTTTGGGGGGGGCACTGTATGGATCCCGTTCTTCTGTCCTTTTCCAGCAGGGCAGCCGGGCTGGGGATGGAGGAGGCGGGCTTCCTTTAATGGCTGTTGGGGACCATCCTGGAGAGCCTCAGTTTTCTCCTCTTTAAAATGGGCTGCACACTTACCAAATCCACCTGCCCAGGCCATTGCCTCCCTCTAGACCTGGTTGCTGGTTGTAGATTTTGTCAGTCCCCTCTGCGCTTCAGCTCTAGCCTTGAGACCTGGGTTCTAGTTCTGCCCCAGACACTTATCCGGGTCAGAGCAGATCATCTCCCTCAGCCTTGGTTTCCCAGTTCCTGAAATGGAACTGGGAGTGATCTCTAACCCAGGGCTGTGAGAGGACCAAGTGGGCAGAGCTCGGCCAGCCGTGAGGCTGGGCCCAATGCCCCTCGGCCCCTGGGGCTGGCGATTATCGGCTGCTTTTGCCTCCACCCTGGCGAGACCCCACCTCCCTTTCATTGCCTCTTTTGGGTGGATTGAAAACGAAGTCCTTGGCCAGTCCCAAGAGGGGATTCCTCGGCGGCAGCGTCCGCCGGGGCCCCTTTGTCCGGGATGGCGGCTCTGCTAAGATGCCAGCGGTCTTCCCCTCCTCAGGGTGGGGCCTTCCTGCCTCTCCCTCCAGGCCTCTTCCCCTTCCTTCCCCTTCACGCCCTCCTTGATCGCTGAGCTTCACGCCCTGTCCTCTCACAGAGTCCTCCATCTCCCATCACCAAGCGCTTGCCCTCCTCCCCGTGTCCTTCCAGCCTCGGCTCCCTTCCAGCCTGGCCTCCACTCTGCTTCCCTTTGGGGTCTCTGGTGTTATTTTCCTGCTGTCTCCCCATTAAAATGCGGGCCCCTTCAGCACTGGGAGGATGGATTTGTCTTTGTCTAGTTAGCACTTATGGCTCTTAGCACCAGTAGGTGCTTAATAAACGCCTATTGATGACTTTGGTTGTGTAACTCTCAAGAGATTAATAAATGCTTGTTGGATTAACGTGGCCAGAGCGAGGTGTTTCAGAACATCTGGAGCGTGCTTGGGAGGGGGTAGGGGTCCTGGCTGGTGTGGGGGATGAGGCGGGGGACTGGTCCACCTTCTCCAGGTATGGGAGACCTCCCGCTCCCCCAGGACTGGTTTAGCTCAGATCCAGCAGCCAGCCTTATTCACCTTTCCTTTCAGGGTCTCTGGGCTGCTGGGGAGGTGCTGCCTTCTGGCCCGGCCCGGGCCGGGCCAGCCGCAGCAGGATGGCCAACTGGGGGCTCCCACAGCTGGGGGAAACCTGGTGCTGCAGAGGGCCCTCCCCCACCCGGGGCAGGCAGGCTGCGGAGGCCCATTCTGGGAGGTGACTCTTGCCTCCTCGCTGGAGCCCCTGCCCCGGGAGGGGACTCCCTCAGATTGAAGGAACCTCAGGACACAGTCTCCTTAGAAGGGTTTGCAGAACATGGTCTGGGAGAACTCAGGACTCCGGGGACCCCATTTGTACTTCCTTCCCTTCCTTCACCTCCTTTTCCTAGCTGCAAATCAGGACCCTGGAGCAGGATACTCGAGGTCCCTCAGAGCCCCCGCTCCTGTGATTTCCAGGCCCCTGTGAGCCCCAGACAGAGCCCCAGCTCCTG
The DNA here is from genome assembly GCF_048593235.1 of Sminthopsis crassicaudata. Lineage (NCBI taxonomy): Eukaryota > Metazoa > Chordata > Mammalia > Dasyuromorphia > Dasyuridae > Sminthopsis > Sminthopsis crassicaudata. The sequence goes on along the minus strand of NC_133620.1, from coordinate 477,378,732 downwards.
CGGTCTCCAGGTCCTGTGACCCCCAGACAGCCCCAGCTCCTGCAGGCTCAGGCCCCTGTGAGCCCCAGACAGAGCCCCAGCTCCTGCAGGCTCAGGTCCCTGTGAGCCCCAGACAGCCCCAGCTCCTGCAGGCTCAGGTCCCTGTGAGCCCCAGACAGAGCCCCAGCTCCTGAGGTCTCCAGGTCCCCGTGAGCCCCAGACAGAGCCCCAGCTCCTGCGGGCTCCAGGCCCCTGTGAGCCCAGTCTGGCAGCCTCCAGCCTCTTCCCCAGAAACTAAATGCACCCCTGTTTCCAGACTCTCATTGATGGCTTCCCAGAGGCTCCTGCTTCAGAACTCGGAGGAGAGAAGCCTGTTTGTTGGCCCCTTCTCCAGGCACTTTCCCCAGGGCCTCTGGACAATGGGCAGCAATCTGAGCACTGGCAGAGACAGAGGGGCTGGCAGGCAGCTAAGGGAGAGGAGGGAGGCTTGCAGAGACCAAAGGAAGCCGACCGACCCAGCACGGGCTTGAGGAAGCCTGGCTCCGACCCAAGGCGTCCCTTGCTGCTGGGGACCAGCCCATAGACGATCCCGAGGGCCTGGGGCAGGCTGGGGGGCTCTCTGTGGGTCTCGGAGACCACTGAGCCGAAATGCCCAAGTTATTTATAGACAAATGGAATCGGGATAATTCTCCATCTGGCCAGAGGCATCATGGTACTCGGACCTGGAAGGGACCTCTGTGGCTAGCCAGGCTAGCCACTATTTGTTATTATTTTTTATAGTAGCCTTTATTTTCAAAATCTGTGCAAAACAGCTTTCCCACGTCCACCCTTGCAAAACCTTGCGCTCCAAATTTTATCCCTCCCTTCCCCCACCCCCTCCCCTAGATGGCAGGTAATCCAATACGGGTTAAACATGTGCGGCCCCAATTTTCAGTCTGACAAGAAAAGCCAGATCCAAAAGGAAAAAAATGAGAAAGAGCAAACGACACCAAAGGTGAAAATACGATCTTATGATCCACATCCGGTCCCCACGGCCCTCTCTCGCAGGGCAGATCATCTCTCCATCACAAGTCCATTGCTGACCATTATTTGACAGTGCAGGAAACTGAGGCCCAGGGAGCAGGGGTGGGGAGCTCCTGGAGTCGCATAGATCGGCAGCAGGGGAGCAGGATCCTCACCCAGGCTTTCCAAGGAGGGGCCGCAGCCGTTTACGAACCCAGCAAGCTCCACTGGAGGGGTCCCATCCCCACAGAAAGACTGGGAGACAAGTCTCTGCTGGAAGGATCATCAGGGGTCGCTGAGAAAATAAGGGGCAAAAAGAAGAAAGAAAAGAAGGGGCTCTTTCAGTGGTGGCAAGGAACTGGAAACTGAGGAGCTGCCCATCAGCTGGGCGATGGCGGAGCAAGGCGTGCTAAACGAATGTAACAGGGAACCACTGGGCTATCGGGCCTCTCCAGGAAAGCCTTCCAAGAACCCACACAAAGTGACGGGAGCCGTGACAGGAGAACTCTGTCGGGCAGACTGTCAGTGAGGGAGGTGGGGCTTCCACATCAGCAAGAGCCAGCACCTTCTTCCCTCCCAGCGCCCACCCCCCCCCAGTCACAGGGGAAGGTGCTTGAAAGTGGGCTGTGGGTCTGTGGGTCCTCGGGGGTGCAGGCGTCGTAACCAGGTGCGTCCCAGAACCGTCCTTTTCAATGACAGTTCTGAGGAAGGCGTCTTCTTGATAGCTGGAGAAGGCATTTCTAAGGGGCAAAGCCAAGCCTGCCCTCCTCCAGTCGTGGCTGCGGCGCATTTTGTGACAAAGGGCGACATGTTCCTTTGGAACAGGGACTGATGGGATGCCCACTGGGCCTGACCTTCAGCCCCCACTCTCCCCATCCGGCCTGCTGGCGACCTCTGGTCCTGGGCAGATCTCTTGCTTTGACCGATCCCAGTGGTCAACGTTCAGCCCGTCTTTGGGGGCCGGCTTATGTCCCTGCACCACTTCATGTGAAGGTTTCTGAAGCGCTAACGGCTCCCACACAGAGGGTAGAGGCCGGGAGGCCGGACTGGAAGGGCCAGCTTCCCCCCTGAGTGCAGGAGCCAGGACCGTCCGGGGAAGGGGGGGAGAAAGGTGAATGGTAGAGGGCCTGTGGGCAGCTCTGGCGCAGGGTCAGGCAGGCCTCTTTGTGGCGACTCCCCGGAGCATCCAGAACGCGCAGGGTGGGTCAGCTGGGCTGTTGGAGGGACGCCAGCTCCAGGGAGAATCTGGGCTCTCCCGCGAGTCCCCCCATTGTCTCCCTGCTCCCCATAGGGGTCAGGGGCTCCCACTCCTTCACCTTCCCAGGGACTCCCTTGTGGCCCCTGGCTTTTTCAGCCATTGCTCCTGTGCGAATCTATTTTATTTCCAGGCCTTTGCTCCCAGAAGGAGCACCGTATTATCCTGCACCCTTGTTCCCACCAGACTTTTCCTTTTCAAGACTGAAGGAGTGTTTTTCCTGTATCCCTTGCTTTGCCCCGATACGTTCTCCTCCCAGCTCCTCTTTGGTGGGAGAGGACAGAGGCCGGCAGTCAAGGACCGGCCCAGGAGAAGAGCAGCAGGGCGTCGGAGCCAAGTTGGCAAGAGCTGGGCAGTGAAACCGAGCCCAACGCGTGTTTGACTCCCTCCAGGCTAAGCTTGTTCTCCAACAGATAGGGAGTTCGCTGGCTTTGCCATTCTCCTGGGCTCAGCTGGAGGAGCCTCTGGGAGCTGGGTTAGCAGTATCTGCCAGGTGCCCCCATGGGCTTTGGAACCTCCATGTTGGACGGGTGATGGACCCCATGCCTGGCAGGGAGGGGACCGGTTAGGAACCTGGAGAGGGGAAAGAGCCCCCTTATTCTGGGGGTGAACAGACACACCCAGAGACAGCATCATGGCTAGAGGCCAGCTCTCCCAGAATGCTTTCCTTTGCCCATGGTTCCTCAGGCAGAGAGGGTCCTTTATGCTGAAAGCAGTTGTGATTGACAGAGGCTTGCTGAGCTTCAGAAGGCCGGCCCCTGGATCTTTTGTCCTCTCTCCGGGAGGAGGAAGGCAGAAGAATGGAAAACAGGCTGATTTATAGCACTAGGAGTCTTTTTGTTTTTGAGTCAAGGGGCTAAGGGGTCACGATTAAAATAAAAATTCCTAAAGATAAATGACTTTTCTGTCAAGGAATTTCAGTGATCTGAAAGGAACAAGACAGGAAAGGAGCTGGACAAAATGCAAAAAAGTCAAGGCTGCCCTCTGTCATCTTTCTCTTTATGTCCCATGTTCAGGCTCTAATTTAATGGAGAAGGGCAGCTCCATAACTTGCAGGTAGCTCTATAATCTGTAGGAAGCTCCATAATCCGTGGGCAGCTCCATAACCTGTGGGCAGCTCTATAATCTCTGGACAGTTCTATAACCCGTGGGCAGCTCCATAATCTTTGGGCACCGTGTTGGGATGGCCTGCCACCTGCATTTGCAGTCTGACTAAAGACATCAGGCAGTGAGAAATGGAGGAGCCGTGGCTTTTCTTTTAAACCTAAAATTGCAAAGTAATAATCCACGAACATTTCACTTTGCCCAGAGCCCACAAGAGTGGGGCTTTTCCTTCAAAGATGGCAGTCCCAGAACTGCCCTTACTGTGACCTGGCCCCTCTGGGGCTAATTTCCACTTTATTCTCCGGATTCTGGGTGTTTTGAGGACGCCCTTTATTAAGGGAGAATGAGGTGGGGGAGGCTCCCTTTAGAGGGCTGCTGGGAAGCAGGAACTGGGGGGGAAGGGGCGTAACACCCTGCCCTTCCAGAGCGAATTATAGCTGGCGGTTGAAGCTCAGCCTGGCCTCCCTGGCAGGTGGTAGAGAAAGGAGAGGCCCTGGGAAGAGGGAGGAGGGGAAGACCGTTGTCCTGGGGCTGGACAGAGACGGACCCTAGTTTCAGCTGGTGCGGGTGCTGTCACATGTAGCCGGAAGCTGGCCCTTCTAGCCCTGTGACCACCCTCAGCTGAATCTTGGACAAAAGTCCAGGGGGGTAAAAGGTCCTTCCCATGTTCCCGCCCTGGACTGTCTGTCCCTGGAGCCGGGGCACTTCCTCTGGGTTTTTAAGGGGGGTCCCTCCCATTTCTTCTTTTGGGGAGATTGCCCCTGGGCTCCAGTGGAAAGAACAGTGGTCTAGACTCAGGAGGATTGAGGGCTGCCTCAGTTTCTCCCTCTGTGACAGGAGGAGGCTGGACTCGAGGAGGGCCTTTGGGCATCAGAGCTTGTGTCCCGGCTGGCGGCAGGAAAACCCGACACCACGTTTTTAAACAAAAGTGCGGGCAGCCGGAATGCCTCGGCCCCAGGACTGAAATGGAGTCGCTCTTCCCAAAGGAGCACTATGGAGCCAGGTTTCCCGGGGAGGACGGCCCGTTGTGCCTTTGGGCGAGTGCGAGGGCTGAGGCTGGGGGCCCTCCCGGGACCCATGGGCCAGGGGAGCAGCCCTGGCTCCCGAGATCAAGCGCTGCCAACCCCGGAGCGGGGCTCTAATTACCAATTAGCCACGGAAACTCGGCCTCTGAGCTGGGATCGAATTCTCCACAGGCTTTTAAGTGGAACCCCCCCCTCTGGGCTCTCAAGATTCAATCAGATACCGTGGGGGGGGGGCAATCACCGGCATTTCCAAGCTGGGGCCTTTTGTGTCTGACAAATGTAGGTCTGTCTGTCTTTGTCTCTGGGTCTCTGGCTGTCTCTGGGTCTTTCTGTCTCTCTGGGTTTTTCTGTCTGTCTGTCTTTGTCTCTGTCTCTGGGTCTCTCTGTGACTTCATCCCCCATACATACATCACTACACACATGCTAAGGCTCACCAATGCCTACTGAGCAAAAAGGAAAAGATCTCTTTAGAACACACACACACACACACACACACACACACACACTCACACACACACTCTGACACACTCACACACACTCTGACACACTCACTCACACACACACACACACACAACTTGATTTTAAAAAGCCTTGTCTTCTCCTGTCCTTCCTGGGGCCCCCAGCTGTCCTCTGTCCCTGCTCTCCATCCTGTTCCTCATTCTCCTGGGTCTCTCAGCTCAGGCTCAGAAAGATCTGGAGGATGGGTCCCAGCTCTAAGGCATTTTCAGTTTTATTCCTGTTTGGCTGTAAACTCTGGGCCCGATTGGAGACGAATGGCCTCTCTTGGCTTCTTTTATTTGCCAAGTCTTTACTGAGTTCAACATTGTACACTAGGCTGACTCCCAGAGATGAGAAAGGAAGGGAAGAAGCATTGATTAGGCACTTACTGAGTGCGGCTGCTGGGTGCCGCTTCAATGCTTTACAAATAAAATTTCATTGCATACTCTCCACCACCTGAATTATCATTTTACAGAAGAGGAAACCAAGGCAGGCAGCAATGAAGTGGCTTGGCTACGGTCACAGATGGAGGGGGCTTTCTGGGCCATCTTTAACGTGGCTGGCGCTGCGGGGCTCTGGGGTTAATGTGCAGTGTCCTGGGGCCACATCTCCCGGCTCCCGGGGCTCTGTTAGGGGCAGACTGAGCTCTGGTGTCGGCCGGGATGCATTCTGGGAGCGTTCTGCTCTGGTTGACTCTACCTCTTGCCGGTCCGACCCTGCCTCTCTTTTCCCCAAGAAGCCTGGCTCTGGAGGTATCGGGGCTCCCCGAGGGCCCCACCTCAAGCCGCCCTCCGGGGAGTTCATTTGGGGCCGAACCCCCCAAAGGCATCTGGCTCTCGGGCCCGGAGGCTCCCTCTGCCCCAGGCTCGGCTGCCTCCAGGCGGGGAGGGCGCCCCGGCGGCTCCGGGTCGGGCCCTCGCGGGGAGCGGGCGGGGCGGCGGCGGCGGAGAATGAGCGCATTGTTGCCAGCTTTGCGCTCCGCTCCCGACAGGTTCCCTCTTGCTCCCTCAGCACGACTCCCTCTGCGCTGCTGTGCGTGTTGGGACACTGCTTCGGGAGGCAGCGGAGCGGGAGGCGGCCGCGGGGAGCTGGGGGGGGGGGGACTCGATCCTTTTTGAATCCGCGCGGCTCTCTGCGCTTGCCAAGTCTCCTGCCTGGCGCCGGCGCTCACCGTCCCTCTTGTCCTGCACACGCAGAATCCGGCAACCAATCAGAAGGCGCCTTTTAAGGACCTACTGTGTGCGGGGCTCGGCGCCGGGACCACCCGGATAGAAGGCCTGGACGCGCCTCCTCAGCGCAAAGCTGACTCCCTCCGGGCGGAGGTGTGGACGCGCCTCCGGGCGGGCTCCCCCGCGGGCCGGGAGGGGTTGGGACCCCAGCCCCACCGCTGGCTCCCTCCGCGGCCGGGCCGACCGCCCCCAGCGCCCCGACCGGACTGCTTAGGACTGCAGGGCGGCCAGGGAGGGGCAGCGCGGACGCCGCGCTATGGCCTGGGGAGCTGCGCCTCACTCACCTGTGCGGGGAGGGCGCGGGGAGGGAGGGGTGGAGCCCCTGAATGAGGGGCCCTGGCTCCGGGATGGAGGGGGGGGCTTCCCTCCTCTAGCCTCCCCGGGGGGCTCTGTTCTGCAGAGGAAAACCGGCCCCTTTCCGAGGAGTGGCCGGCCGTGGGGCAAACCGTGACCCTTTGCTCATTTTCTGGGGAGATTGATGGAGCGATGGCTGCCGGGAAGTGTTGCTACCCAGATGAGCTAGCGTGTGGCTGTCTTCTTTCCCGCCCCAAGACGGACGACTCAGAACGGGGGAGGGGCCCAACTGGGGCCAGGCCCCACTCCGAAGCCCGCCCTTCCCTCTCCATCTGCCGAGGGACCCGAACCGGGTTCCGATGGGCCTTCTGCCTTTGGGGGAGAGCTAGGGGAGCTTCGGTGGGGCGTGGGGGACAACCCCCCCTCCCCCGAAATTCGCGGGGATGCTCAGGAAGCGCCCACCCCCCTGCGCCAATCCCGCAGGCCCGATTTAAAAGCCTCAGTTACTTCATGGCTTGGTCATGCGCTGAAAGGAACGGGAAACAAACGGGCCTTGGACAGCCCGGGGGTGCACGCTTGAGCTGTTCCCCCCTCCCACTGACCCCATCCCCCACTCCTGCTGTCCCCATCCCCCACTCCCACTGGCCCCCATTCCTCCCTCCCGCTTGCCCCCTCCCCCCTCCCATGGCCCGTAGCCCCCAGGTCTGGCTTGTCGGGTGCACTCCCAGGTACAATGGTGTTTATCTTGCAGGTAATTTATTAATAAGACTCAGGGCTGGCTGTTGCCAGGAGAAGGTCAAATTCCACTCATACCCTCTTGTCATGTTATCTGGGAGCTGTCCATTAGCCCCGGGAGCCTGGGTGAAGGCGAGCAGGGGCTCACTCCCCCACCTCCCCTCCCCCTTCTTCCTTCTCCCCACCCCAAGCTGCCGGTTCTATTTGATTCGCTCCCTCAGGGATTCATAGAATGTGATTATAATTTTAATGAATGAATTATAACATAATGTAATATATGTTAATGTAGATAATATCAGAGTGTAGATTTAATCATGTCAGAGAATGCTCCTTTGTCCTGGGGAATCTCCGGGGCCCAGCCGCCCTCGCTGCCACTGGGAGCTTAACAGAGCAGGGTGTGGGGAGGATGGGGCAGTCTCCCCTCTCTCCGAAGGTAATATCTACTCATTCAACAAGCACTGCATGATTATCTTTGCTGAGGGACCCAGAAAGGGGACCTGAAGATGACAATGCCCACGTCGCCAAGCTCCGCCGCCTGCAGTCCGGGAGCTTCCGGCCAGTGGCCAAGGTCAGCAGGAGAGAGGACGATCAGGAAAGGCCTTGGACGGGAAATCCCCGAGGGGCCAGGACTGTGTGGGCCCGACAAGACAAGGGGGAGAGCCGGGGCCTGCGTGGAGACTCTGGGCCTGGGAATGTTCTCCTCTGGCCCAGAGGGCAGCTGTGTGTTTGTGGAGTGGAGTGGGTCCTACCTGGGCTCCCCTGTACAGAGGAGGCCGTTAATGGCCCCCAATCCCCCAAGAGTTTGGTGGCTTCCCAGGTGCTCCTTCTGGGAGCAGATGAGAGCTTTTCCTGCTCTGAATTAGTCCAGAATTCCCGCTGTCTTTTGCATCTACGCCCCCCTCCGTGTTTAGTACAGCCTTTCCCTTCCAGAGGTCCTCCTCTTAGGTAACAAAGGCCAGGAGGGACAATTCAGTAAAAGGAGCCGGGACCTGATATGTGCTACTCCATCCTCATAGTCCCCCACCTCAGTAAAGAAGGGAGGGAGTGAATTCTCTCTGCTCTTGGAGCTGGCCTTGGTCATAGGATTCAACTTCTCATGTCGGTTTTGGGTGCCATTATTTTCATCCACATTGGTGAAATCATTGTGTTTCGTTTTCTTCTTTCTGCCTCAGTTTTCCCAAGTCTTTCCATGCTTCTCTGTATTTGTCATGTCCATCATTTCACAGAGGACAGATTTTCCATTATTTTCATAGACCCTAAGTTGCTTAACTGTCCTCCAGATGGTGAGACCCTTAAAGGTTAAAGGTGGAGAGCGCGCTCTCCTTCCTCTGGGCCAGGCAGCTACTTTGTGGTGGGTTCCAGGGTTAGCCCAGTGCCTGATACATCATAAACAAACTTCTGGGTCAAGACTCATGGCTGAGTTGGGAGTCTTTAGAATTTGACAGCATCAAAGAATGGCTTTTTCGGGGTTTCTGTTCCAGGAGGCCTTGAACTCAGGCCAGGGAGATTCAGAGCCAGAAATGGGCCGGCCTTCCGGGAGTTCGCCGTTGTCCATTTAGAATATATATCAGATCGTCCCTCTGAAGAGGGGCTTAGATAGTGGGGGACCCTGAGTTGAGCCCCAAAGGAAGCGCTGAAGCAGAATCCTCCTCCCTTCTGAGTGAGGGAACCTTAGACAGGCTGTAGCAGATGGCGGCCAGTACAGGGAGGAACTGAGAAATTGGCTGGGTGGGGTTCTTCATCTGGCATGGAGTCACCTGGTTCAGGGCACTTATTAAGCTCCTACTGTTTACTTAAGTTTTTATGGCAGGCATTAGGAATGCAGAGACAGAAACTGAACAATTGCTGATGTTCACTTGTGAGGTCTGGGCCATGTGGGCACCTGTCACATTTAATACAGTTGGATTCTGGTCCCTTGTTTATAGTGCTGCCCCCCCCAACATGGGCCCTGTGGGGCAGATAGTAATTCCCCTAAAAGCCGGGATGGCCTCTGGTGGGCCCCACTCCAAAACAGTGGCTCCTTTCTTCCCTCTTCAAAGCGTGGGGCCCCAGCCCTGGGTGCTGCCTTTCTCCACAAGCCTTCTTATCACTTTGAAAACTGTTTTTGGATCCTTTGTATTTTCGGCTCCACTCCCGGATGTCAGAAAAGTGGGCTCTGTGTTTTTGGTCCGGCTGGCAGGTTCCCTTCTTCTCAGAGGGGCCTGTAGCCCCTGTGGGCCTTATCAGACCTTTTGTAAAGTTGGATCAGGAGGCCAGCCTGCTGGAAGGAGACCTTGGACCCTCTGAGGCTGTGCTCCACAAGGTTTTGTACGGGGCCATCTTTCCCCCAGCCAAAGCACTCTGGCCCCTGGGAAGAAGTGACCAGCCTCCCCAGGACCCTGACAGTGTCTTCTGTTGGAAGGGAGGATATCCTGGGCTTGTACTTGGAGGCCCCCCCCCGCCATGTGTGCCCCCCACCTCAGCAGCATGACTGCAGGGAATGGTGCTCCTGGGTCCTCAGTTAATCCCATCTCTCCTTTGGAGTAGTGACTGGGGGCAGTGGGTAACCAGCTCTGGCAGAGATGCCAGAGTAGAGGTTGGGCACTCAGCTTCAGGACTTCTGGGACCCCTTTGAAATCAGAGGGTCCTGAATTTAGAGGTAGCAAGGGGCCATCTAACCCCAGCCTTCTGGTGGCAAGCCCTGGAGGTGGGGTTCTGGCCTCTGACTTCAGGGGCAAGCCAAAAGCCATGGTGGGGAGCCTTACTTAGCCCATCTCTTCTTTAGAGAGGAAAGTCCTGTAAACTAACTCTGGGGACCCTTAGGACTTTGTTGGGGGGTGATCTGACTTCTCTGCAGGCAGGAAGATGGGAAAGGCTTGCAGGAGGCTGCTGGAGGGGGTTAGAAAAGAGAGCTTAAGGACAGCTTTGAATGCCAGAGTGCACCAGGCTTGGGTGGAAAGGTGGCCGAGGAGTGAGTGCTGACTAGAGAGTGAGCCCCTCCCCCAACACAGCCATAGTGAGGGGCACCTCAGGATCTCAGCCCAACACTGAGAGAATAGAATAAAGCCAGTCATCAGGGAATCTTCTGAGAGCCGGAACTCTGGGCTGTGATCCTATTTTGCATTAATTGTATTTCCTGCTATTTTGGAATTTGGGAAAGTTAAAGTAGACCTTGTTCCGTCAGGGGCTGGGGTGTCCCCAGGGTCCTTCTCCCCAGAGGAATCATCTGAAGAGCTGGCAAGGCAGGAGTTCTGTTTGGACCCCCACTCTTCTTCTGGGGGTGCTCATTCATAGGCCTTGGCTTGTCTGTGTCCCTGGGGCCTCCCAGTGGGCTGAGCACTTTCCAATTATTTTCTCGTGGGATTTTCACATAAGCCCGGGAGAGAGATGGTGGTTATTCCCATTTTACAGATGCAGTATCTGGGGGTCACAGCGAGGCAGCTGGATCTGAACTCGGGACTTGTTTCTAGGTCTAGTGCCTCCCTGGAGTCTTAGCTTCAGCCACACAGAGATTTCTAGTGGAGGCAGATCGTGGGCTCTAGGGTGAAGCCAGAGGTTGTGGGTTTGAATCCCGACACTGATAGTTCTGACCCTGTAGCATGACTGATGGCTGGGTTTTCTTGCCTTACTGACCTCTGCAATCTGGCTTCTGACTTCCTCCCCCGCTCTCCTCTCCATCCTTTTCTCCCTGACCCCTCTGCAGGCTTGGACCCTGGGGGTCCCTCCCTCCTCTGGGATACGCTCCCTTCTTTCTAGGTTTTTGTTCAGTGGCGGAGGCTCCAAGTCCAGGGTGGTCTCCCCCAGAGCCCAGCCTGACTGGGAGGGGGGCTTGGAGTGCCAGAACCCTGAAGTCCCCATAGCAATAAGATAAGGAAGGTCCAGGCCAGCTGACCGGGGGGTGGGGGGGTGGGGGGTGGGGGTGTCAGGCCCAGAGGCCAGGGGAGTGTCTAGGCTTCGAGCTAGAAGGGAACCCTGAGGCCTAGAGAGACTTCTCCATGGAATTCCCTTTATCTTCTCTTTCCCCTTCCCCCTCCTCCTTTCCCCACCTCCCCTTTATCTTTTCTCTCTCCCCTCCTCTCCCCTTTATCTTCTCTCCATCCCCCCTCCCTTTTCTCTGGATCTTAGGGGTATTTTGGGGGCTTATGCTCAAGGCTTCTGGTATTCCAGGCCCCCTCCCCCCAGTGCCCCCAAGCTGGCAGCCCCAGACTTGGGGGGTCAAGAGCCAAATCCGGCCTCTGCCACCTGACAAGCATCCCCTGGGCCCCGCTCCCAGCGGGCTTGTCAAGGTCAGATGAGACAACTTGTCGCTCTGCCAACTTTCCAAAGCCATCTGGATGTCGGGGCTGTCCCAGGCCTGGCCCGGCCTGCAGAAGGTGGCTGATCTGGATCAGGGCCTGGGAGGAAGGACTGTGGGTGGAAATGGGGCAGGGCCGGGGTCCCGGCTTTCCTCCTGCTCTGGCTCCGAGGGGGGTCACTTTGGGCCTGGCGTTCCAATGAAAGACAGAGGGAGAGGGAAAGTATTTGGAGAACTCCAGACCGCAAGGAAACTTGCTTTTCTCACGATTAACAAAAATATTTTACAAAGTCAAAGACAGATGGCAGTACAGCAGGGCCGAGGCACCAGGGCTGCTTTTTAGACACCAGCAGCCTCCTTTCCTACTCCGTCTGCCACCGCTAAGGAGGCTGGGATATGGTGGCAAGAGAGAGCCTCCTTGACAGGCATAGGGACGGAGAGTCTGGATGAATTATTAGCTAGTTCTAGTCTTTTGTTCAAATTGTTCCCAATAACAATTACTAGTGACGCGATACCTGGTTCCTCATCTGTAAAATCAGAGATGGGACTTGAACCTCCAGAGTTCTCAAAATTCTTTGCTTAGAAATTTCATTTACTGAATGACAAAGAACCAGCTTGGGAGAACATGAGAGAGAAATGTAATTCTCCCCCTGCTAATCTCTCTGTTCCCCTTCCATTCTTCCTTTTACCCCCTCCACATTCCCCCCTCTCCTTTATCTTCTCTATCCTCCTCCCCTTGCTCTCTTTCTCTCTCATACCCCTTTCCCCTTGTCTTTTCCCCATCCCCTTTATCTTCTCTTTCTCCTTCCCCTTCTCCCTTCCCCCTTCCCTTTATCTTTTCTCTCTCCCCTCCTCTCCCCTTTATCTTCTTTCCATTCCCCTCCCTTCTCTCTCCCCTTCCCCTCCCTTTATCTTCTCTTTCTCCTTCCCCCTCCCCTTTATTTTCTCTCTGTCCCCTTCCCTTCTCTCTCCCCTCCCCTGCCCTTTATCTTCTCTCCATCCTCCTCTCCTTTCTCCCTCTTCTCTCTTCCCCCACCCTCCCTGGCTCCCTCCTTCCCCCGTGTCTGTGACTAATGGCATTAGAGCCAGTTGCTGGGCGGTCCCGGATCCGTCTGGGCCTGTTTTCTGGTTTCAGGCAGGAGGTGAGGGGGCTCCCTGAGAATCTCTTCAAACTCTTTTTTATAAGAACCAGGCGGTCGGATCTCCTGGGCTCCTTGACCTAGTGCGGCCATCCTGGGGCTGCTCCCGTGGGCCTGGGTTGACCCGATCTTGGTCCAAAGGACGGGGGGGGGGGGGGGGGGGGGGGAGAAGGGGGAGGAGGGGGAGCAGCGATCTGGGAAGGAAGGTTAGAAGGAGGGAGGTGGGCTGGGCTGAGCCTGGCTCTCCATCCTGGGCCGGATCCTCTGGCCTGGAGCTCCCCCTAGTGTTGGCCTCATCTAGTCTGGTTGCTGAGTCTCTCATCAGGACTGTTTCCGGAGCCCCCCAGACTCTCAGAGCAGCTCAGGGATCCAGGGGAGCCCCAGGAGGTGGCAGCTGCCCGGCTCCCCCTGGACACCCCAAGCCATTCTCTCCAGGTCCCCAGGCCGTCCCTCCTGCTCTGACTTCTGATCCTTCTACCACCCCCCTCCTTGTTCTAACGCCTTCCCTCTGCTGTTTCCTGTGTAATCTGCCTGGGGCGTGTGTGTCTGTGAGTGTGCATGTATGTATATAATGTGTGTGATGTGTGTGTTTGTAGTGCACATACACAACATGGCTGCCTCGTGGCTCTCCCCCATTAGAATCTCCTGACCGACGCCATCTTCTGCCTCTTTTTGCATCCTCAGAGCTCAGCAGTGTGCCTGCGCACAGTAGGGTGCCTGCGCACAGTAGGGTGCCTGCGCACAGTAGGGGCTTCGTAGTCCTCGTCAGGTGGACGGGCCATGTGGATAGCATCATGCTGGGTCACAGGTGAGGGAGCTGAGCCCCAGCCAGGCCACTTCCTCCCTCTGATTCTGTGACCCCGGGGAAGTCACCACCTTGATGAGGGCCCCAGTTTCCTCCTTTGGAAAGGAAAGGGTCCCTGTGGCTCCAGGCTTACTGGCTGGCGGAGATGGGCATGTCTGTGACAAGGATGGAGGGAATGGGGATTGATCATTTCCAGCTGATCCACGCCCAGACAGGTCCATTAGGTCCCTGTGAAATGGACTGAACCATGTCTCTTTATTCCTCTTAGCCTTCCCTCCTTTCATTCAGTCCAAGATACTGAAGTGAGCTGAAGTAGAGGAATCCACACACACAACCCATCCACCATGGATGCAGGGGCCAAGAGGGGAGCAGAGAGGGATGAAGGGATGGATGAATGGAGGGATGGGTGGAGGGATGGATGGAGGGATGGATGAGTGGCGGGTGAATGGAGGGATGGGTGGATGGAGGGATGAATGGAGGGATGGATGAGTGGTGGGTAAATGGAGGGATGGGTGGAGGGATGGATGAATGGAGGGATGGGTGGAGGGATGGATGAGTGGTGGGTGAATGGAGGGATGGGTGGAGGGATGGATGAGTGGTGGGTGAATGGAGGGATGGGTGGAGGGATGGATGAATGGAGGGATGGGTGGAGGGATGGATGGATGGAGGGATGGATGAGTGGTGGGTGAATGGAGGGATGGGTAGAGGGATGGATGGATGGAGGGATGGATGAATGGTGGGTGAATGGAGGGATGGGTGAAGGGATGGATGGATGGAGGGATGGATGAGTGGTGGGTGAATGGAGGGGTGGAGGGATGGGTGGATGGAGGGATGGATGGAGAGATGGATGAGTGGTGAGTATATGTATGGATGGAGAGAGGGATGAGTGGTGAGTGGATGAATGGGTGGGTGGGTGGATAGATGAGCAGGACAGTCGGGAAGATAGATGGGTAGACAGAGACAGAGTTGGCTCACAGAGAGCCGTTTGTGTTGGGATTAGCTGTTCTTCCCACCACCTGCTACTACAATCTGGAATGGGGCCTTTTTGGAGTTTCACGGTCTTTTACGTGAGAATGAGAGTTAATGTCTTTTTTTCTCTTGGTTCCCAGCAGCCAAAGGAACATTTCTCAAGCTCCGCTCACCAAAATTATTTTTTCAACCGAGAGGAGGGGGATAACTTTCAGCCGAGGAAGAGAAAACAGATGCAAATTCCCCGGGGTGGGGGTTGAAGGATTTGCAATAAGTGCATTTCTGCCAAATCTCAGATCAGGTTTTCAGTGGTCAAGTTTTCATGCTGGGAAAATGCCTCATCCCCACTCACCCAGGAGGCTTTTTAGCAAATCACCTTCGTGGGATTCCAGAAGACAGATATAGAGGAAAAAACCTAACTTGGTCCCCGAAGGGCAGGAGGCAGGGGGCTGATTGTAAGCTGGGTTCTGCTCTTGTGTGGACTGGAACAAGTGATTTCCTCTCCTGATCACAATCTCCTCTGTGGGGGATGGGGTAGCTCACATTTCTGTAGTGACCCCAAGCAGGGAGCATGGGCTGGTGAGTGGCTGCTGTACTTCCAGCCTGGGCTAGATGGCGAGCCTGAGTATTCCCCCTCCTCCCAGCGGTCTTTTGTCTTTCTTGCTTTCTTTCTTTTTGTATTTTTTTCCTCTCATTTTAGTTTTTTTCAGTTAATTGTTAAAAAAAATTTAATTTGTTTTTCAAAGTTTTGACTTCTAATTTCTCTGATTCCCTCCTTGCCCCTCCTTGAGAAGATAAGCTATATAATATAGATTACACATGTGAAGTCATCTAAAACATTTCCGTATTAGCCATGTGGAAAAAGAAAACAGATCAAAAAGCAAGAAAAATAAAGGAAAAGTTATTCATCTGAAGGTGAATAGAATTTTTCATCCCAAGTCCTTCAGATTAGTCTTGGATCATTGGATATTGGACAAAGTAGCTAAGTCATTTACAATTGATCATCACACAATACTGGGCATGATGTTCTCCTGATTCTCTTCATTTTACTTTGCATCAGTTCATATGTCTTCCCAAGTTTTTATGAAAGCATCCTATTTCTTATAGCACACTAGGATTCAACCTCCATCATATGCCACAGTTTGTCCAGTCATTCCCCGGTTGATGGGGATCCTTTCAATTTCCAACTCTTTACCATCACAAAGAGCTGCTATAAACATTTTTGTACAAATAGGTCCTCTCTCTGCCTTTCTTTTATCTCCTTGGGATATAGGCCC
This sequence comes from Sminthopsis crassicaudata, assembly GCF_048593235.1. Classification (NCBI taxonomy): domain Eukaryota; kingdom Metazoa; phylum Chordata; class Mammalia; order Dasyuromorphia; family Dasyuridae; genus Sminthopsis; species Sminthopsis crassicaudata. The sequence continues at coordinate 477,363,148 of NC_133620.1, read as the reverse complement.
AGCAGTGGTATTGTTGGGTAAAAGAGTACACACCATTTTATAGCTCTTTGCCATAATTCCAAATGTTCTTCTAAATGGAGTTCACAACTCCATCAACAAGTTATCAGTGATCCAGTTTTCCCGTATCTCCTTCAATACTTGTAATTTTCTGTCATATTAGACAATGTGATAGGTGTGAGGTGGTATTTCAGAGTTGTTTTAATTTGCATTTCTCTAATAATGATTTAGAACATTTTTTCCATATGACTACAAGTAGCTTTGATTTAATTTGAAAACTGACGCTTAATCTTCTTTGATCATTTAAGTAATTTGTATTCCTATAAATTTGACACAGTTCTCTATATATTTAAAAAATGAGACATAACCAGAGAAACTTGGTATAATCCTTCCATCCAGTTTCTTGCTTTTCTTTTAATCTTGGCTGAATTGGTTTTGTTTGTGCAACCTTCTTTTAATTTAATAAAATAAAAATTATCCATTTTGCATTTCATAATGTTCTTTATCTCTTATTTGACAATAAATTCTTCCCTTCTCTATAGATCTGCCAGGTAAACTTTTCCATGCTCTCCTAATTTGCCCACAATATTACCCTTTATATCTAAATCATGTTCCCAGGGGCAGCTAGGTGGCGCAGTGGGTAGAGCACTGAAGTCAGGAGGACCTGAGCTCAAATCTGGCCTCAAATACTTAACACTTCCTAGCTGAGTGACCCTGGGAAAGTCACTTAATCCCAATTGCCTCATCAAAAATAAACAAACAAACAAACAACAAATAAATCATGTACCCATTTGGACCCTGTCTTGGTATATGCTATGAGATGTTGGTCTGTACCTAGTTTCTGCCAAACTGCTTTCTAGTTTTCCCAGGAGTTTTTGTGAATAGTAACTTATTGTCCCAAAAACTTTGGTCTTCAGATTACTTTGGCCATTTACTACCATTTATTGTATACCGAATCTGTTCCATGGATCCATCATTCTTTCTTAGTCAACAACAAGTAATTTTTGATGGTTACACTTTATAATGGTTTGAGAAAATTAATTTCCTTGATGTCCTTGAACTTTTGCTCTTCCAGATGACTTTGTGATTTTTTTCTATTTCTATAAATATTTTTAGTAGTTTGGTATGGCACCAATAGTTTAAGTAGAATTGTCATTTTAATCATATTGGCTCAACCTACCCATGAGCAGTTAATGTCTCTCTAGTTATTTAGACCTGACTTTATTTGTGTGAGAATTGTGTTCATATAGTTCCTGACTGGGCAGTGCCAGGTAGACTGTTACCTATTTTACATTGTCTCCAGTTATGTTGAATGGGATTTCTCTATCTCTTCCTGCTGTGATTTGTTGGTAACATCTAGAAATGTTGATAATTTATGGGGGTTTATTTCATCACTTGTCTTTCTATTACCACTATTTCCTCAAGATCCTTTCCTCTCCCTGACCCCCTCCGGAGAACCAGCCTTTATAACAAACATGGAAAAAAGGGAATACCAGTTCAGCCACAGGAGCTTATTCTTCTCCCTCACCATGTCTCTGCAGGATCCTACGCCAGGGTCCCTCTGCAGGGTCATGATCATTTCGCGGCAATTTTAACTGAAAGAGTGCTGTTCTTTTGTTTGTGTCATGTTTCAAGGGTCAGGAAGCACTTTTTCCTACCCACCCGAAGAAAGGGGTGTCTCCAGCTTACAGATGAGAGGATCGAGTTTTCTAGAGGCAAAGTGGTCTAAACTAGTCTCCAGCTAAAAAGCATCGGAGTCAGCCCCCCAAGTCCTGCCAAAACCTGAGGTCTTTGATCAGTAGTCTGGGGGGTGTTCTGGCCCCAGCTGCCAGCACCCCTTCTTTTCACATTCCTTGGCACCTGCAGGCTAAGGCCCCAGGCCAGGGGGTCTGTGTTTCTCCTTCTTCGTGTGAGGAGAAGTTGCTGAGCAGGAGAAAGGGATGGAGCTGCCTCTAGGGAGAGACAGAAAGTGCCTTTATGGGCGTGCTGTGTGGGGACTAAGCTAGGGATGCCTGAAGGGCAGGGAGGAGAGCCCAGAATTGGGGTCCTCCCATTCACAGAAACCCAAGTTTCAGGCTGGATGGGGTTCAGGGATCCTTCAGAGGGCACCCCAAACTGGCCCAGCAGCAAGTGAGAAGTCAAGATAAGATAGGTCCATGGACTCCTACTCCACACACAAATGGCCAGGCATCTATCCCTGCCAGTCAGAGCCCTTGGAGCCTTTCCCAGGCCACCATGTGTTCCAGGGATGGGAGTTCTGCCTGCTTCCTCTGCTCGACTGACAGCCAGGACAGGCCCTGGGACTCATCTCCCTCAGGGTGCCCTTCCCCCACCAAGCCTGGCACCTCACACTGCTGGGAATGGGTATGGCCAGGGGGCAGAGGGGGGCCTCTCCTGGAATACACTGCCAGCTTCCCTGTTTTCTGGTCTGTGGTGCTAGAGGGACGAAGGGGGGCCACAAGCCCCGATGGAGCCAGACCAAATGTTTGCCCAGGCTGCCAACAGGGTCAGCCCTTCTCGGAGGGGCATAGCTGACAAGCGTCACCCTTTCCCTCGATCAAATGGCACAGGCCCGCAAGCTAGCCTTTGTGATTCCAGGGCTTGTGGGCCCAAAGACCTAGGAGGTCTTGCACCAGCAGGATGGAAGGTGCCATACCTGGGACAGGGGCAAGGACAGCTGGAACCTCTCTCCCTCTCCTTCCTCCCTCCCTGCCTTCATTCCCTCCCTCTTCCCTTCCTCTGTCCCTTCTTCTCTTCCTTTCCTTCTTCCTCCCTTCCTTTTCTTCCTCTCTCACTTTATCCTTCTCTCCCTTCCACTTTTCTTCTTTCCTTCTTCTTTCCCTTCTCCTCTCCTTCCCTTCTTCCTTTCTTTCTCTATCCTTCCCTCTTTTCCTTCCTTCTTCTCTCCCTCCCTTCATTCCTTCCTCCTCCTCTCACTGCCTTCATTCCCTTCTTCCTCTCTTCCTTCTCTTCTCTCTCCCTTCCTTTATCCCTCTCTCCCTTCTGCCTTTCTTCTTTCCTTCTTCCCTCCCTTCTTCCTCCATTTCTCTATCCTTTCCCCCCTCCTTCCTCCCACATCTGATCCTTCTCAGGGAAATGCGGCACATAAGTGTGTGGAGGCCGGTGGGAGCTGGCGCGGCAGGGAGTGGCACAGAGGGTCTGATGGACAGGTCCCAGTCAAGGTTAGCAGAAACAAACAGGGTGACGCCGGCCATGGCCCTTCCTGCTGACTAGGGAGAAGGAGAAAGAACAACAAACAGTCCCTCGCGCTAAAACAAACAGGGCAGGAGGAGAAGCAGCCAACGTGGCCCTGCTCTCAAAGAGACCGTCCGGTCAATGAGTAAGCCGAAGCCTTCATCCTGCGCCATCCCTAGGACCCAGGCCAGACCTTTCTGCCTGTGCTTGTGTTCAACAGGGCGGGAGGGGGGACCCAGCTAGGATTCAGGACTCTGCCCCCGGCACGGCCGCCTCTGACACTGAGGGCTGGCTGACTCTGTGAGCCTCGGTTTCCTTATCTGTAAAATTGGGATAATAATTCAGCCCTATCTCACGGGGTTACTGTGAGGCTCACAAAGGACAAGTTGTCTGTTGTCACCACACTGTGGATGGGTATGTGCAGTGTGGGAGTTGTCCCGTTCCCAGATCGCTCCAGCCCATCCTGAGCTCCTGCTCCCTAGGAAGCTCTCTCTAAGGAACCGTCCCGTTGCACTGCCGCCATCTTGGAGCTGTGAGGGAACCCACACCGCAGGGTCCTGGGGAGCCCACTCTGGGACCCATCCATCCGTCCTTCCTTCCTTCCAGCTATCCATCCATCCATCCATCCACCCACCCATCCACCCATCCTTCCAGCTACCCATCCATCCATCTGTTCTTCCTTCCAGCTATCCATCCATCCGTCCATCCATCCATCCATCCACCCATCCATCCGTCCATCCTTCCAGCTACCCATCCATCCGTCCATCATCCCAGCTACCCATCCATCCGTCCTTCCTTCCAGCTACCCATCCATCCGTCCATCCTCCCAGCTACCCATCCATCTGTCCTTCCTTCCAGCTACCCATCCATCCGTCCTTCCTTCCAGCTATCCATCCATCCGTCCATCCTTCCAGCTACCCATCCATCCGTCCATCCTCCCAGCTACCCATCCATCCGTCCTTCCTTCCAGCTACCCATCCATCCATCCATCCATCCATCCATCCATCCATCCACCCATCCTTCCAGCTACCCATCCATCCATCCGTTCTTCCTTCCAGCTATCCATCCATCCGTCCATCCATCCATCCATCCACCCATCCATCCGTCCATCCTTCCAGCTACCCATCCATCCGTCCATCCTCCCAGCTACCCATCCATCCGTCCTTCCTTCCAGCTACCCATCCATCCGTCCTTCCTTCCAGCTACCCATCCATCCATCCTTCCTTCCAGCTATCCATCCATCCGTCCATCCTTCCAGCTACCCATCCATCCATCCTTCCTTCCAACTATCCATCCATCCATTCTTCCTTCCAGCTATCCATCCATCCATCCATCCATCCATCCATCCATCCATCCACCCATCCATCCATCCATCCTTCCAGCTACCCATCCATCCATCCTTCCTTCCAGCTATCCATCCATCCGTCCATCCTTCCAGCTACCCATCCATCCGTCCATCCTCCCAGCTACCCATCCATCCGTCCTTCCTTCCAGCTACCCATCCATCTGTCCTTCCTTCCAGCTATCCATCCATCCATCCATCCACCTATTTGCCCATCCATCCATCCATCCATCCATCCACCCATTTGCCCATCCATCCATCTGTCCATCATCCCAGCTACCCATCCATCCGTCCTTCCTTCCAGCTACCCATCCATCCGTCCTTCCTTCCAGCTACCCATCCATCCGTCCTTCCTTCCAGCTACCCATCCATCCGTCCTTCCTTCCAGCTACCCATCCATCCGTCCTTCCTTCCAGCTACCCATCCATCCATCCATCCTTCCAGCTATCCATCCATCCGTTCTTCCTTCCAGCTATCCATCCATCCATCCATCCACCCATCCATCCGTCCTTCCTTCCAGCTACCCATCCATCCATCCATCCATCCATCCACCCATCCATCCATCCATCCTTCCAGCTACCCATCCATCCATCCTTCCTTCCAGCTATCCATCCATCCGTCCATCCTTCCAGCTACCCATCCATCTGTCCATCCTCCCAGCTACCCATCCATCCGTCCTTCCTTCCAGCTATCCATCCATCCATCCACCCATCCACCTATCCACACACTCATCCATCCATCCACCCATCCATCTAACAAGCACGTGGTAAGCACCTACCATATACAAGGCCCTTGAATATGGTAAGAAGGAAGGGTTCAAACCACAATGTGACATCACATTAGCAGTAAATCACTTCATTAAGCTCTGACAGGCTAATCAGATTATCTAACCTGGGTACATAACAGACATCAAGGTGAGAGGCAGTGCAGTACAGTGGAAAGAGACTTGGGTTTGGAGGCTCAAGAGCTGGGTTCAAATCTCACCTCTGAACTATCTCGAGTGACCCAGGATGCATTTCCTCACTCCTGTGCTTTGGCCTCCTTATCTATAAAAAGAAGGGAAAGGGCTCCGAGACCTCTGGGGTTCCTTCTAGCTCTTGAGCCGCACTGACCTTATCTGACGTGGTCCTCCCTTACTATCCTCCTCCTCCCCAGGTGCGATTGGTCTCTCTTAAGGAGGTGCCCTTCCCTCCTGAATGTGCTTGTCTAGATACCTGGGGTGGGCAGAAGCCCCGCTCTCAGAGTTGGAGTTCCCAGGGTCAGAGCTCTTGGGGTGGTCACTGCCCAGCCTTGGGTCGGTCACTGCCAGGCCTTGGGCCAGTCTTGGCTTTGCTATTGGGAAAACTGAAGGGGAGATGGGAGCTCGTCAATGACAAAGTAAGCTGGAATACTCGGAGTCCCACTTGTAAGAGGTCAGAGGTCAAGCCAGTGGAGCCCCCTCCCTCCCCCCAAATCCAGGGACTCACAAAAACTGAATTTCCTTCCTCCATACTTCGCGTACTTCTCTGCTTCTGATGCCTCAGTGCCGGCCCTGGGTTTAAGGAGACCGGGCGCAGGTGCTGGGAAGGCGTCCCTGCCCGCAGGGAGCTCACATGGCATTGCAGGGAGCTAGCCTGGAGTCCAGAGTCAGCCAGGGCTGAGTCCTCCCCGGTGAGAGGGGCCCTCCCTGGGCTTAGGGGATGGCGGTGAGAAGGGAAGGCCTTCCGCAGTGGGACACGACTGCTCCACTCACGGACGCATCCCTCCTTCATATGGAGTCTGCCTCCCGTGCCTTCCCGGGATGGGGAAGACCAACAGGAAAGCCGGAGGGGACTTCCCGGTGTCTGGGTGAGGGGCCGGGGCCGGAGCAGGAGGCGGGGGCCGGGCTGCGCCGCTGATGCTCACGCCCACCCTGCCCTTCCGAGTCCCCGGCTCGGCTGGACAACGTGCAGGTGGAGTGCTCCGGGTGAGGTGACCGGGAGGCCGAGGGCCCGGGTTCTGATCCAGATGTCGGGTGACCTGCCTCTGTGACCGGGAGAAGCCCAAGGGGCCCCACCTTAGGCCTCTCCCTGGCGGGGGCTCTTCCAGCCGCCAGTCTGTCTCTGGGCCAGGAAGCACAAACCCCCGTTCCTGCGGCAGGCTCCAGCCAGGCCCCGATTCACTCCAGGTGCGCACAGTGAGAGCCCCATGGAGAGCTCGGGTTCTTGATTTTCCAAGTTGCCATCTCGTTCCTATTTCCCAGCAAAGGTGCAATCTGCTGTAACTAGGAAAGGTTCTGGGCCCTTTTCGGAGGGCCCTCTGCAGAGCGCCCCGGCGGGCGCTATCCTCTACCACAGAGAAGGCGCTTCTGGAGCCGCCGCCAGCCTTCGCCGGGGTCTCTGGGCCCGTCCCTCTCCCCTGCATCAGTTTTAGCGCTCTCCCCGTGTCCTCCACACGGCCCCCAGCCGGCCTCGGGCTCAGGCATTCAACCCTCCCCGCTTGGCTTTTGCTGCCTCCAGAAGGCCGGGAGGTGATTCTGGACGGAGGCCCTGGGGCACGGCACTTGCCCCACAGGGTGGGGCGTCTCCCCCAGGGTCCCGTCCCAGCCAGGAGGGCAGCAGCTGGCAAAGGATCCCAGGCGGGCTCAGGGAAGCCCGGGAATGGCTGCGGGATGGGGCAGGATGGGGGACCCGGAGCATCCGGAACTCAGAGTTTATGAAAGGGGGAGCGGGAGGTGAGCCGCGGACCTGGTGCCAGCATGGGGGGCTTTGGAGGCTGCTGGGGGGTCTGGGCTAGGGGCAGCAGGGACAGAGAGGGCTCGGCCGGTGCCTCGGGAAACAAGCTGGGGAGGAAGGACCACCGGGAGGGGACTGAAGCTGTGGGGGGTTGTGGGGGCTGTGGGGACATTGAGCGGGCGTGGGAGAGTCTGGCCGGGCTGAGGTGAGAGGAAAGGGGGGATGCTGCCCCACGGGGAGGGGCTTCCCAAGCAGATCTGCTCCTGTGCATGTGCGTGCTCTCTGGGTATGTGTGTGCACACGTGTGTGTGTACATCCGTGTCTGCATGTGCGTGTGTCTGTGTGTGCACGGGGAAGGCTCGGGGGATGGCTGGAGCAGGGCCCGCTCCTGGATGAGGAAATCGCTCTTGGAAGCCGATCAGTCCTCCCCCCGCCCCAGGCCTGGGCCCCGTTGGGCGGATGAGGCGGCTCTGGCCCCTTGATGTTCAGAAGGCTTGGGGCCTTGGCCCGTGACCTCTGGGCCCGAGCCAGCCCGTCCGGCACAGCTCCCACCGCCGTCCACCTCCCGGCGGCTCTGGCTTCGGCCCTTGTTTCCTCTTCACCTCAAGTTTAAAAGCAGCCCCGAACCGGGGGCTTCTTGGGGGGAGAGCGGGGTCGGGGGAGAGCGAAGCCCGAGAAAGAATGGCCACGGATCGTGGGGGGGGGATGCGGGTCCAGGTGACGGCTGGGTGGGAGGAGAGCAGGACAGGCGGGGAGCCTGCGGGGGAGGCAGGGCTTTCCCCACTGCTCTTGGGCACTTGGGCAAGGGATCCACAGATGTGGGGGGTCACTCGTTTGGGGGGAGCTCTGGGCAAGGGGGGAGTGACCTGGGGCTCTGGGTGGGATCTGGGCCTTGGGCACTGGGATCATTTCCTAGGATAAAGCACTTCTGGAGGGAAGGCTGATTTATGACTTGAAAAGGACTCAAAGCTGAGTTAGAGGGAAGCACAGGGAACCCCCCAGGATCCGGATGCCAGTCCTGCCTGCGCCTTTGCTAGCTGTGGGACCTTGAGCACATTATGTCTCCTCCTCAGACTCAGTTTCCACAAATGTAAAACTGATAAAGGGCCCGGACTTCCTGTGTCACGGGGTTATCACTGCAGCTCATATGACAGAACACGTGCAAAGTGCTTTGAAGACCTGAAAGGCTTGATGGTGGGAGCTGAGGGAAGCAAAGGGACTGAGGGGGGCAGCGCCCTGTCACCGTGGACTGGGGGCTCCCCATCACATACTCTCAATGTTCCTCACCTTTATCCCCTCTGGTCCCACCTTGGAAACAGCTGATCCCTCAGAGCCCCAGGAGTCGTTAGGGGGTGTGTGTGAGTGTGAGTGTGTGTGTGTGTGAGAATGTGTGTGAGTGTGAGTGTGTGAGAGTGTGAGAGTGTGTGTGTGAATGTGAGAGTGTGTGAGTGAGTGTGTGAGTGTGAGTGAGTGTGAGTGAATGTGTGTGAGTGTGTGAGAGTTTGTGTGTGAGAGTGTGAGTGTGTGTGAGAGTGTGTGAGTGTGAGAGAGTGTGAGTGTGTGAGTGTGTGTGTGAGTTTGTGTGTGAGAGTGTGAGTGTGTGTGAATGTGAGTGTGAGTGAGTGTGTGAGTGCGTGAGTGTGTGTGTGAGATTGTGTGTGAGAATGTGATGTGAGTGTGTGTGTGAGTGTGTGTGTGTGAATGTGTGTGAGAATGTGAGTGTGAGTGTGTGTGTGAGTGCGTGAGAGTGTGAGTGTGTGTGTGTGAGTGTGAGAGAGTGTAAGTGTGAGTGTGTGAGTGTGAGTGTGTGTGAGTGAGTGTGTGAGTGCGTGAGTGTGAGAGAGGGTAAGTGTGAGAATGTGTGTGTGTGAATGTGAGTGTGAGTGAGTGTGTGTGTGAGTGCGTGAGTGTGTCAGTGTGAGAGAGTAAGTGTGAGAGTGTGTGAGTGTGTGTGAATGTGTGAGTGCGTGAGTGTAAGTGTGAGAGAGTGTAAGTGTGAGTGTGAGTTTGGGTGTGAGTGTGAGTGAGTGTGAGTTTGTGTGTGAATGTGTGTGAGTGTGAGATTGTGTGTGAGAATGTGTGAGTGTGTGTGAATGTGAGTGTGAGTGTGTGTGTGAGTTTGGGTGTGAGTGAGTGTGTGTGAATGTGTGTGTGAGTGTGAGTGAGTGTGTGAGATTGTGTGTAAGTGTGAGAGAGTGTAAGTGTGAGTGTGTGAGTGTGAGTTTGGGTGTGAGTGTGAGTGAGTGTGAGTGTGAGATTGTGTGTGAGAATGTGTGTAAGTGTGAGAGAGTGTAAGTGTGAGTGTGTGAGTGTGAGTTTGGGTGTGAGTGTGAGTGAGTGTGAGTGTGAGATTGTGTGTGAGAATGTGTGTAAGTGTGAGAGAGTGTAAGTGTGAGTGTGTGAGTGTGAGTTTGTGTGTGAATGTGTGTGAGTGTGAGATTGTGTGTGAGAATGTGTGAGTGTGTGTGAATGTGAGTGTGAGTGTGTGTGTGAGTTTGGGTGTGAGTGAGTGTGTGTGAATGTGTGTGTGAGTGTGAGTGAGTGTGTGAGATTGTGTGTAAGTGTGAGAGAGTGTAAGTGTGAGTGTGTGAGTGTGAGTTTGGGTGTGAGTGTGAGTGAGTGTGAGTGTGAGATTGTGTGTGAGAATGTGTGTAAGTGTGAGAGAGTGTAAGTGTGAGTGTGTGAGTGTGAGTTTGGGTGTGAGTGTGAGTGAGTGTGAGTGTGAGATTGTGTGTGAGAATGTGTGTAAGTGTGAGAGAGTGTAAGTGTGAGTGTGTGAGTGTGAGTTTGTGTGTGAATGTGTGTGAGTGTGAGTGTGAGATTGTGTGTGAGAATGTGTGAGTGTGTGTGAATGTGAGTGTGAGTGTGTGTGTGAGTGCGTGAGTGCGTGAGCGTGTTTAATAATAGAACTGAGGCCGCTAGAAGGAAGGCTCCTACCCAGAGGACAGGAATGAGCAAGCTGCGAATGTGACTCAGTGGTGGGGAGGGGTCCAGGGCGGGTGTGTTTGTGTGTGATCGCCAGGGCGGGCTGGGCTCCTGCAGAGGGGCATTGGCTGCGAGCCCTCAGAAGCCCTAAGGGGGGAGGGGGAGGAGCAGACGGAGCCCCTTCTGCCCCCCCCCACGTTGGCGATCGCACCCACAAGGAACCCTCCGAGCCACAGGTTCGCAGCCATTTCGGGGAGCTGGGACCGAGCTTCCCCGACAGTGGGGCAGGCGTGCCGGGCACTGGGCAGCGTCTGCCCCCTCGGAGGCCGGGAGGCCGGCACCCAGCGAAGGAGGCTGGGAGCCTCCGAGGAGGGGAACTTAAGGGCAGCGGGAGCCAGGCTCCCCTCCTCCCCTCCCTCCTCCTCTTCCTCCTCTTTCCTACCTCAGGACTGGGAAGAAGCTACGAAGAACGCGGGGGCTCACTGTGATCAAAGGCCCCCGGGATAACAAAAGTGCGCTAGAGTGGGAGGGCTTCAATCCAAGAAGCCTTTATTAAGTGCTTAATGTATGCTAGGATTGTGCATGGGAATAAAAAGGCAGAAGCCAGAGTCCTGCGCCAAGCGGCCCATTTCTCCAAGGGCTTTCCCCAGGCCTTGGGCTTCCCGCCCCTGGCCGGACCCTAGGGAGCTGAGCTGTCTTGGAGGCCTCTCAGGCCACGGCCCTATTTTATGGGTGAGGAATAGGGACTCTGCAACCCTCCCCGCCCTTCCTGAAGCTCGGGTCTGGCCCCGGGGGGGGGGGGGGATGAGACGCGCTGGGGTTGCCAGAGCTCGTGTCCCCCCCCTCCCGTTGCCCCACCTTCCCGAGGCTCATCCGGCTTGTTGAGCCTTCATCTGCGGCAGCATTTCCCACCCCCTGGAGCGCTGGCGGGGGCGTTGGTGAGGAGCGCCCCAGAAGAGCACGGAGCCCCGGGGGGCCGGGAGATGTGGTGCGTCCCCCGCTGCGTCAGTGCTCATTTATCCCAGAAGATCTGCGGCGGCGACGCCCCCTTCCTGCCCAGGGCGGGTACTCTGTGCGAGGTCCGGACAGCCTCGGGATCCGTGCTCCTGGACATGGGGACGCCCCCCGCCTGGGGCTTTGGAGTCTCCCCTTGGCTTTGCAGGGTCCTGGAGAGCCTCCCTGGGGATGGGCCAGGGGAGGGAAGGCTCTTGGCTGCCCTCCGACTTCATTTTCTCTTTGGGGGAAAACATGACTCCCAGGGCCATTTCCTAAGAGACGGGGGCACATTCGGGGTGAGCAGCTTCTTAGTGACTCCCAAGGCAGCCCCGGGGCCAGCGGCACTTTGGAGAAGGGCCCAGAAGCTCCGGGAGGCTTGTCCAGCAGCCCCCAGGGAGAGAGGACTCGCACTCGGGCCCTTTGCCTTCAAAGCCCCGGGTTCTCCCCGCCCCCCATGTCTGTCCTGCAGATGGGCAGAACCTCCTGCCAGCCGAAAGACGGCCCCCCTGGGAATGGGAGCTGAGCATGCTGGGACAGAGCGTGGCCCGGCTGCGGGTGTGGGATGCCAGGAGAGCAGCTGACATGTCGGGGCACAGTTCCGTACCATAAAAGGGGGTGTCTGCTTGGTCCTTCGTACTGGGAGAAGAGAGGATTAACCAATTCTCCCTGAGAACTCCCAAGGAAGATCCCTCCCCTTGCCCAGCCTCCTGCAGGGCTGGCAAAGGTTCTGCTTACAGCCTCCGAGGAGGCTTTTAGGGGAAAGGTATCCTCCCATCACTGCTGGCAAGAGACTCAGGGATGGAGCAGGATCCTGGCTGCGCCATCCTGGCACCGAGGTGGAGGCCGAGGCCCCGAGAGGACCTCTGCCGCTCATTGGGGGCCAGAAGTGAGGGGGGGCTGCTAGTGTCCACTGGTGTGTCGCTGAAGTCTTGGGCATTAGTGTGTCTCTAAGGGAGCGTATCTGTGGCCACTTCCGTCCACGTGCAGCTCTCTGTGCAGCTTGATTTTCACACATAGGGCAAATAAATACATGTTCCTCTGGTTTGCTCACATTTAGAGCATTCTATGGTGATTATGCCCCACTGCCCCCACCTCCCAATTCTCCCAGGAGCCTCTGCTTCCTGAAGGCATCTCCCCGTGGCCCAGCTTGTGCCCCCTGGGGCTCAGGTCAGGCCGGGGCCCTGGCGAGGTCCGGGAGGAGGGCCCAGCTCCGAGCCGGACTTTCAGTGGAGTGTCTTTCCTGCGTGTCTGCCAGCTGCCTCAGGGATTGGTCTCCTCCATCTGTCCGCCAGTGAACACGCATTTATAAGTGCTTCCCACGGGTGCTGTTCAGGGAGCTAGTTAGTGTGGTCTCTGGGTTCGGAGGACTTGGATTGGGTCTTGTTTTAAATGTTTGCTTTCTCCTTGTCCTTGGTCCAGTCACTTCATCATTTTCTTCTTTGTAAAAGGAAGGGCTAGATCAGGTCAGTCAGTCAATAAATATTGATTAAGTATCTACTGTATAACAGGCACTGAGCTAAATACTAGGAATACAAAAAGAGGAAAACTTCAGTCCCTGCCCTCCAGAAGTTTGTGGTCTGATAGATGACCTCCAAGCCTCACTCCAGCTCTAGGAACTTTCTTTCTTTTCTGGACTTCAGTTTCTTCATCTGTAAAATGGGTGACTTAGACCCCTCGGTCTCAGCTCTTATGAGGTGATTGGCCCATGGTCATACTCCTCAATATTTAAGGGGACTTGCCACCAGCTTCTGCTGGCTCCAAGACCAAGACCTGTTGGTTCCCTTCTCACTAGGCCACGCTGCCTCTCTTTGCTTCCTCCTTTCTATGGCTAGGACAGTTCCAGGCATTTCAAGCTTCATTGCTCGCATCTCTCTCTCTATCCTTGGACTCAGACACTGCACTCCGAGTGAGGGAATGAGGAAGGGAGGGATAAAGAGCCTTGCAGAAACCAGTATTTGAGTCTGCAGGGATTTTCAAACAAAAGGACACTATTCTCTGATAATTTGTTTAGGATTAATCCTCTGCATCAGGGGATTAATTTTGAGAGCTGAGGCTGCTGAAGAACAGATGTTTGCATCTGGCCTATCCCTAGCCCAGGGAGGGAAGGAGGGACCAAGTCCAACTGCCAATGGCCAAAGTCTCCACGAAGTAATTTAGTTAACTCTCTCTGAGAAAGTTTTTGGGGAACAAATCTCTCCAGAGGCAGGTTGATTAATGAATGACTTTCTGTGGTAGCTTTGGCCATTAGCTCTTTCACGAGTGGCTGCTCCTGCATCCAACCTGAGAGAGGGCAGGCAATGAGCCTTTGGGTACATACAAAACCTGGGAAGGAATGGAGCTGGGAAGGGAAATTCTATTCCTCCTGAGTCTTTCCTTCTGCTGGCTAAACATCCCCAATCCCCAGTCAATAATAATTCATTAAGGCCCACTCTGTGCCCCGCACCGGACTCTGCACAGGAGATAACAAAGAGGGAAAGAATCACAGACCCTGCTCCCAGAAGTCCATGTTCCAGAGATCATATGCTCTAGAATCCCCTATTTTTAGAATTTAGAATGCCTTAGAAGCCATCAAGTTAAGTTGCCTTAAGCCAATTTAAGAGAAAATAAATCAAAAAGTACAGAATGATTTGGAGAGAGAAGACATTTCCATGGAGGCGAGATCAAGAAGAAAGATGCTCAGATAATGGTTTTGTATTCCAGAATGCAGGCAGAGCTAGAACGCTGAGAACAAGGGGCTGGCTTGACTGCACAAGGGGGGCGATGCATACGACAACTCTGCAGAATCAGGTCGAAGCTGAAGGATGAAGGGTCCTGGAGGAGTTGGGGGGGGCACTGGAGGTTATCAAGGGGATGTGTGTGTGTGTGTGTGTGTGTGTGTGCTGTGTGTGTGTGTCGTGACAGGTCAGACCCTGATCTTTGGGGAAAGCCACATTTGTGTCTAAATGGAAGATGTTGGAGTGGAGAGATGAGGAAATCAGATGCCTCAGCAGCAATGGCCATGGTCCAAACATGAGGAGATGAGGGTCCGCTCCAGGGGAGGGGCAATGTCAGAGGAGAAGAGGGGATGCATGGAAGAGATATAACAGTGTGAAATCTGGAGCAATGCTCTAGAAGTGAAACTGGCAAAGCAGAGATGAAATAGAGAGATGTAGAAGTGAAACTGGCAAAGCAGAGGTGAAATAGATGTGAAGAGGTGAAATTGGCAAAGCAGAGATGAAATAGAGAGATGTAGAAGTGAAACTGGCAAAGCAGAGGTGAAATAGATGTGAAGAGGTGAAATTGGCAAAGCAGAAGTGAAATAGATATGAAGAGGTGAAATTGGCAAAGCAGAGGTAAAATAGATATGAAGAGGTGAAATTGGCAAAGCAGAGATGAAATAGAGAGATGTAGAAGTGAAACTGGCAAAGCAGAGGTGAAATAGATGTGAAGAGGTGAAACTGGTAAAGCAGAGGTGAAATAGAGAGATGTAGAGGTGAAATTGGCAAAGCAGATGTGAGAGAGATGTGAAGAGGTGAAATTGGCAAAGCAGGTGAAATAGAGAGGTGCTGTACAGATGAAATTGATGAGATGTTGTAGAGGTGAAGTTGACTAGAGATGCTATAGAGATAAAATAGATGAAAGATACATCAGAGGTGAAATTGGTAAAGCAGAAGTGACAGAGATGTGAAGAGGATTGACAGGCCTTGGCAACAGCTTGGATGGAGGAGGAGGATGAGAGAGTGAGGAGTGCAGGAGGACTCCTGGGTTGCCAATGATTCCTTTAAGTGTGCCTCCTGTGGCATGATTGGGAGATATTCTGGTCTTCCTCCTCTTGGGGGTGCTTCCCAGGATGCCCACTTTCTGCCTAAAATGTGGCCCCCAGAAAAGAATCCTGCAATGCAGGTGGGTCTGAGCAGAGCAGAACTCAGCAGGCCTGTCACCTCCTCATTCACAGGGCTCCTGTCTCTCCTTCTTGCAACCTTAAGTTCATCTATGTGGAAGAAGGGTTTGAATGGATTCAGAGCGTTGGAAGTGCCGGTGGAATCCCACAGGGAGAGCGTGCAGCAGTGGCAGCGTGGTCCAGTGGAGACGTGCGTGCAGTATCTGGAGCCGGAGGGCTGCCATTTACAGCCTTCTACCTCAATGATCTTGGAGCCTCCATGAGTGCTCAGTGGGCTTTGCATCAGGAAGAACCGAATTCAGATGTAACAATAGACGTTTGCTATTAACTCTGGAATTCTGGGCAAGTCAAGTCATCTCTGCCTGCCTCGGTTTTTTCCATAGTAATGGGAAATAACCACCTACTTCCTTGGGTTGTAGAGAGTAACCAACGAAATAACAGGTAAATGCTGGATAGTTTAAAGAACATCATTTGTTAGTGGTGATGGCCTTAGTGTCTTGGTCTGAGTGTGGGTCACCGGCACCTTTAGACTCTTTTTCTGTGGTCCCAGATCTCACCTAACCGGAGGCATCCCAGAGCCCCTGGATGCTTCCATGTCAATGAAGGGCACTTATTCGGGTTCAGTTTGATCCAGGAGACAGAGCAGAAGCAACGCATAGGAATTAGAGGAGCAGGCTCTAAGCGGCTACCAAGGATTAACCACAGAACTGCCTAAACTGTAGCTGGCTTCTTCAGGATGTAATGAAGTTCCGTCCCTGCTGGAGGCTTTCAAGGAGAGGCTGGAGATGAGTTTCTTTCCGGGCAGCACGAATTGGAGGGAAGACTTTTGGATTCGAGGAACTCTAGATAACATCCGCTGTGCATGTGGGCTCCTATACATGACCTAGACAAAGGGGGTCAGACACCAGTGTGGAGATGGCCTCGACAGACCTTAAGAAAAAGAATTCAGATACAATGAGAGGTGTCTGTTAATCCCAGCAGACATCATCCGACTGGCTGGCTTTTTATTTTTAGCCTGAGGAGTCAGTTCTGTTTGCTCCCAGTCTCTCCATCTTGTCTCTCTGTTGCTCTGTCTTGGTCTCTTGGTGCACATGTAATGCCTTATTTTCCTGTCTGTAATCTCCCAACAAGCCTTTGAGGAAGGCCCGGTTGGACTTTTCATGCCCATTTCATAGATTTGGACATGAGCGGGAGACAGTCTGGGACTAACTTGCCCAGAGTCCCAGCTAGGACTCTGCCCTGGTGCCCAACTCCTGACCTGTCTGGTCCTCTCCCCAGAGGGTCTAGCTAGATTGGCCCATTTTATGCAGCCAAGGTGGGGGGGGGGTGTGTTTGAATGGAAGGGCAAATCAGCAGGTTGAGAGATTGGGCTCTCTCGGTGTTCTCAGTGTGTTCCCCTTTCCCCATCAGGCAGAGCTCCATTCTTCTTCAGCTTTGTGCTCCCCTCCCTTCCCACTGGCCCCTGGTGCCAGGAGATGTCACCAATACCTACTGGGTACCAGGAGGCTCCTTCTAATGGGCTCCCTTCCCCTTGGGGATGCTTGTCTGTCTGGCGCACTCTGGAAGCCCCCTGACCTGGGGGATGGATGTGGCCTGGGGAATGGCCTGGCCCCTCTAGCAGCCCACTTGACAAGGCTTGGGGAGCTGGCGACATTTGTGGCCATTTGCTTGCAGGGATTCACCCTCTGCTCCTTCCCCACGATTCACCCTGGCCGCCCTCTCTCTCCTGGGCCACTTTAGGGCTTTCCCGCTGTGGGGTGGTCTGCTACCTGACCCCAGAGAGGGACTGAACTGCCCCTGGCTCGCTGACTCCACTGTCCTAGAGCTGCGGGCACTGGGTGATCTCCTCCCCTCGCAGCTAGTAAGGAGTTAACGGAGGCTGAGTGGGGCCCGGACCTGGGTTTCCTCCCAGAACCGCAGGCAGCCCAGAAGGTGATTGCAGACCTAGAGAGGATCTTCTGCCCCCTCCCTCCCCTACCCCCCGCCCCCTCCCTTACGGCCCTCCCCCATGGCTTTGATTTGAAATGAAGGAAGGGGGAAAAGGCACTTCAGGTATGCTTGTAAACGCCCCCCACCCCCACCCCGGGACAGTCTGGGACTCCGACTTGTGTTTGTGGGTGGGGCGGGAGGGGGCCCGCTGGGAGGAGGCCGGGAATGAATGGGGGAGGCGGGAGGGCCGGCCCAGGATTGGACAGGCCCCACCCCTCCCCGCTTGGCTGCCAACTGGGAAGGGTGCTCGGAGGCAGAGAGCACAGACGGGCTGCCAGGGAGGAATGGTGCAGCGGCTGCACACTTGAGAACCTCGGGGTCCCGCACCCCAGCCAGCTCTCCGCCTTTAGATGGCGCCCCCTGCGAGCGCCGTGGCCCTCCTCTTCTTGTTGGCCGCTCGCTGGCCCGGCGCCGGGGCTGACTTTTTTAACTGGTGGGGCCCGAAGGCGACCGAAGCCCCCCCGGGGGCCCTCCCGACCACCTCGGCGCCTCAGGGCGGGCCTGGCCTCGGTGCGGGGCCCGCAGCCCCCAGCGAAGGCCCGGCGGCCCCGACCAGCGCCCCCGGGGCGATCCCGGACGAGCGGACGGAGCCCGGGTCGCAGACCGCCCCCGCCAATGCCAGTGCCGCCCCGGCCCCGTCGCGGGCGCCCCCCGGGAGGGCGAACCCCAAGGACGAGAACCTCGCCGGCGTGGGCGCCAAGATCCTGAACGTGGCCCAGGGGATCCGCAGCCTGGTTCAGTTCTGGGACGAGAGCAGCGATGCGGAGAGCTCCGCCGAGGGGGAGGCGGCGGCCGGCGCCCCCCCCACCCTTCCCACGCTCCCCTCCGACGGAGCCGGCCCGGAGCCCAGCGCCCCCGGGAGCGTGGGCACCCGAGCCCCCCCTCCGGGAAGCGGCTCTCGGGAGCCGGCCCCGGGACAGCCCTCGGCCCCTCCCCCAGGTAGCGTGCCTCTTCCCGCCCTGCCCCCCGGGGCGCCCCGGCCTCCTGCCCCCCGGGACCTGCCCCGGACCGTGGCCGCCGGCCAAGCTTCCCTGGAAAGAGAAGGCTTCCTCCCCCCCGGCCCCGGGGCGCTTCTTCCTGTGGTGGCGGGCGCTTTGGGGCGCGGGCTGGCGCAGGGCGGCGGCGGGCCCCGGGGGCTGCGGGCGGCCGGGCTCGGGGCGCGCGGGGGCGGGGCCGCTTCGGGCGGGGCGGGGGCCGGCGGGCCCCTCCGGTCCGGACCGCGCCCGGGCCCCCCCGCGCCCCAAAGCGCCCCGCCGGCCCCGGGGCGCTGCGTGCGGCCGCCCGGGCCTCTGCCCCTGTGCGGCGGCCGGGAGCCCGAGCGCCTCTGGCTGCCCAACTACGCCGGGCACGGCAGCGCCCGCCAGGTGGGGGCCGCCCTGCGGCGCTGGGAGGGGCTGCTGCGCACGCGGTGCCACCGCTTCCTCGAGGCCTTCCTCTGCTCGCTGCTGGCGCCCCGCTGTACCGCTCCCGGCCCCGGGGCGCCGCCGCCGCCCTGCCGGGAGTTCTGCGAGGGCCTGCGAGACGCGTGCTGGGGCCACCTGCGCCGGGGCCGGCTGCCCGTGCCCTGCTCCTCGCTCCCCGCCCGGGGGGACGCCCGGCGGGCCTGCGTGTTCGTAGCGGCCGCTGCAGGTAATGCCCCGGGCCGCCCCCCTCCCGGCCTTTGTCTCCGCGCGGGCGGGGGTGGGGGGAAGACGAGGGGAGGGGAGGCGGGGGGGGGGATCGAGCCTGGGTCCCGGCCGAGCCTCCCCAGCCCTCCCAGGATCGCACCCCCGGCTCTGCCTCCGTCAGGTGATGGGGGGCGCCCCAGCCCGCCCAGGAGCGCACCCCCGGCTCTGCCTCCGTCAGGTGATGGGGGGCGCCCCAGCCCGCCCAGGAGCGCACCCCCAGCTCTGCCTTCTGGCCCTCTCCAGCCTCCGGCTCAGTGCAAAGATCCCTTGCTCTGGCGTCCGAAGCTCTGGATTCAAACCTCTTCTCAGCTGTGTGCTGGTCAAGTGCTTTTCCTTGGGCCTCAGTCTCTTCATCTGTAAGATGGGCACAGTCTAGATCGGAAGGTGGAAGGGTAAAGGCTTGAGCCTCGCCCTCTCCTGGGCCGCCCTGCTTATCCTCCCGGTCGAGAAGGCAGGCCGTGTTGCGCCAGCGCCACTTTCCCCTCCTTCCTTTGCCCCCCACGTGCCAGGCGGCTGCCAGCCTAAGGCTAGAACGCCCAGTGCCCGGCTGTGGGCCGGCCCCTCCTCCGCCCGGGGTCAGCGCCTTCCCGTCAGGCGGCCAGGGGAGCAGCCCGTGGGACGGGAGCAGGCGCCAAGGGAGGGAGGGGCCCTTCTCAAAAGGGGCCCAGCCCAGGAGCCCTCAGGCCTCCCCTGGCTCTGGTCTGGGGAGAGAGGAGGAAGAGCTGGGGACCTGCTTCCTCAGTCTGGGGGGGACCTCGGCTTCTGCAGAAAGATGCGCCCCTCCCCCTCCCTTGCCCGGCATTCAGGGCCTCCTCTGCTTCCTGCCTTACAGGAATGCACCTTTCCCTTTCATCATTAATTGGGGTCACCAGGTCAGTGGCCTGGGGCTTTAGAACTGGCGCAAGAGTGTGTGTGCATATGCAGTGCGTGTGCAGTGTGTATGCGTGTGTGTGCATGTGCAGCGTGTGCAGTGTGTATGCGTGTGTGTGCATGTGCAGTGCGTGTGCAGTGTGTATGTGTGTGCATGTGCAGTGTGCATGTGTGTGTGCATGTGCAGCGTGTGCAGTGTGTATGTGTGTATGTGCATGTGCAGTGAGTGTGCAGTGTGCATGTGTGTGTGCATGTGCAGTGTGTATGCGTGTGTGCATGTGCAGCGTGTGCAGTGTGTATGTGTGTGTGTGCATGTGCAGTGCGTGTGCAGTGTGTATGTGTGTGTGTGCATGTGCATGCGTGTTCAGTGTGCATGCGTGTGTGTGCATGTGCAGTGCGTGTGCAGTGTGTATGTGCGTGTGCATGTGCAGTGCGTGTACAGTGTGCATGCGTGTGTGTGCGTGTGCATGTGCCATGCGTGTGCGCGTGTGCACATGTCAGCAGAAGGCAGGAGGCCCCGGGCTTCTCCCGCTGGGGCGGGGCCGTCCCTGCTCCGAGTCTGGCCCCCTGCATTTGTCCGGGTCCTCGCTCCCCTCCCCCAGATCCTGTTGAGGCAGAGCCGCAGGGGCGTCATGTGGCCGGAGCCCGGGAGGGGCGGCAGGAGCGGGATTTCCCGGAGGACCCTCTGCTCCCGCCTCAGATCGCGCGCCCCCCTCCCCCTCCGCACTTTGGGGCCGCTGCTTCTTCCGAGGCAGTCTCTGGGGGTCCCGCTGGGGCCTTCAGAAAGGCTGGCGGCCCGGGCCCCGCCGGGACTCCCGGGTTCTGGGCCAGTTCTTTCAGGGATGTGGCCCGTTCCCGGACGGGGTCACTTAGAGGCTTGGGCGAGCGTTCCCAGCACTGGCCGAGGGGCGGTGAGAAGGGACTCGGCCCCGGGGTCTCTCCTGTGGCTTCCAGTGCCCTAAAAGGTGCCGAGCCAGGCTGCGGCCCCCCCTCCCCCCAGCCTGGCCTGCTGCCGGAGCCCCACCCACGTGAGAGCTCTTCATCCCAGGACACTGGGTCGCAGTCTGGCTTCCCCCAGGGGAAGGGCCCCGGGCATTTGGGCCCCGAGAGAGCTGCCCAGGTCGGCCATCAAGCCCGGGCAAGAATCCAGGGCAGAGGCCCAGACGCAGAGCTGCCGCCCTGGCCCCTTCTCTTCCCAAAGCAGGGAGACTCCCCGGGAGTGAGGGACGAGTCCCGAGCCGGAACGTGTGAGGCAGGATCGGCACTCGGAGCTCTGTGGCCCAGCCTCCTGTTTCCTGGCCCACCTCCCATCAAGCGTCAGAGGGACATCATTCTGGCCCCGAAAGCCCAAGGCGGCGTCCTGAGGGGCGACCCCGGCTCAGTGCCCGCCACCGGCTTCTCCCTGCTCCCCCCAAGACCCTGGGCTCCCTTCTCCCATACAGGGGGTCGCGCTGGTGCAGAAAAGGAGGCAAACGAGCACGGAGGCCGTAGAGCAAGGGCAAGGCAGGACCCGGACATCTGGGACTTGGGCCGGGAAGCCCCAGTTCAAAGGGGACCTCGCACCTGTTAAGGACCTCGCCTAAGGGGGCAGGGGCGGGTGGTTCTCCGAGGGCCCACAGCTGGGAGTCCTCACGCCCTGAGGGGCCTGCCTAGCAGTCTCTCCTGCCCACTTGTTGCTCGTGGATTGGGAACGAGATAAATGGGAGACAGGAGGGAAGGGGAGGGAGGCCAGAGCCTGCCCGACCTGCCCGCACAGTTATCGTCCTCTCATGTGGAGAGGTCTCGTCAGCGGGCAGGAGACCCCCGGGCAGCACGAGACCCCCGGGCAGCACGAGCCCCCCCCTCCCCCTCCTGCCAACTCCGGGTCCTCCTCCTCCATACCCGGAGCTCCCTCATGGCCGTTCCCCTCAGCAGCCGTGGAATCACGTACAGCCCCTTAGCGCATCCTGCTCCGGCTGGCTAGCGGCCCCCCCAAGGGCTAGGCCGGCCAGGGGGCTGGGGCGGCCCCCAAGCACTAGGGCGGCTGGGGGCTGGGGCGGCCAGGGGGCTGGGGCGGCCCCCAAGCACTAGGGCGGCTGGGGGCTGGGGCGGCCAGGGGGCTGGGGCGGCCCCTAAGCGCATCCCGCCCGGCCTTCATCTTTGCATTCATGGGTTTCGGGGAGGGGGACGGTTGCGGTCCGGTCTGTCTGCTAGCTGCAGAGATCCCTCGAAGATGGTAGAGAGGGGGGGGGGGCGGGGAATTTGTAGGGCTGCGGCAGAGCGCCGGGCCCGTGCACGGGGAGTGAGGCAGCCCGTTACTTTGGGGCTAGTGACTTGTGATGAGGGAGAGAGCCTCCCGGGTGGGCAGATGATCTCACAGGAGCCCCACACTTCTCCCCTTGGCCAGAGCCGCTCCTGAACTTCCCTGCCCTCGCCCTTGAGACCCCAAGCTCATCGTCTCCCCCCCGCACTCGGCGGTGACCGAGAAGGGTTCGGAAAACGGCAGGGCAAGCGTGCGCAGGCCGGCCGGTCCGGGTGGGCTCGGGTTAACCCGCCGGACTCTCGGGTCCGGGGTTTGCTGATTGTTCTTCCTCAGATACTTTAAAAGTACAGTCTGGAATAGAAACTCCTGGGACTGGCCCAGGAACACGTGGGGAAGCTTGGCCAGGAGGCTGGGGGCTCCCAGTGATTCAGCTGCCTGGAGGGAAAGCCTGTGACTCACAGCTGACTCAGGCCTGGGCTGGAGGGGATCCCCCCTTCCCCCTCTTCTTCCCCCTTCCCCCTCTTATTCCCCCTTCCCCCTCTTCCTCCCCCTTCCCCCTCTTCTTCCCCCTTCTCTTCTTTTCCCTCTTTGTCCCCTGGCAGCTCCAGGGACACCCGAGGGCCTGGCCTGGACGCTGGGGGGGCGCTCATTGCTCAGGTTCTGGGCCAGGCTCTCACAACCCTTTCTTGGGGCCTGAAGCGCAGCCCCCCCCCCGTCCCAGCAGCTGGGAGAGCAGCTGGCCGGGATTTGCATCTGGAGAATGAGTTTTTGTGCTAAAAGCTCTCCTGAAGTGCCCCCCTCCAAGGCTGGCGAGTCATTGGATTGACCAGATTCCTTTCCTCCGAGTAATTCTCTCTGTCCGCCCTGAAGGGGCCGATTGTCCCCGCCGAGCATTTGTCCAGAGTGGGGGAGGAGGTCATGGCCGAGGGTCGAGTGGGTGGATCCTGCTCCCCCCCATTCCCTCTTATGGCTCTGGGTAAAGGGGGCTGGAAGTGGGCATCTAGCCCTTGGC
Organism: Sminthopsis crassicaudata; assembly: GCF_048593235.1. NCBI lineage: Eukaryota > Metazoa > Chordata > Mammalia > Dasyuromorphia > Dasyuridae > Sminthopsis > Sminthopsis crassicaudata. Next base: position 477,340,340 of record NC_133620.1, on the reverse strand, counting down.
GGCACTAGTCCCTCCAAAGCCCCCCCAGTTCCCTGCTGTGGGGTCACTCAGAGAGAAGGCCAAGTCTGCCGGACCGTCCCGGGGCCTGGGGTCCCTCCCCTCCTTGGGAGAGCTCATTTCCTAGGGTGTGGGGAAGGCCCTTCCCCTTCATCCTCGAGGAGGAGGAGGAAGAAGCAGGAGCAGCTGGGCTTCAGACTGAGGAGGAGGAAGGGACATAGGAGCCAAGTCGGCCCCATGAGGGCCCGGGCCACACTCCTAGGCTGTACCCAACCGGTCCTCGGGCTCCCCTCTGCTGACCTCATGAGGACCTGGAGCACTGGAAAGGCCCCCGGTGCAGAAGGGCCCAAGGGGAGCACCATCACAGGTCCTGGAGCCAAATTGGGCTGTTGGACCACACTCCGGACCTGGAGACCCAAGCCTGGGGGGAAATCCCGCTCTAGATCCTTGTGGCTGTGTGACCTTGTGCCGGTGCTGTGACCTTGCAGATTCTCAGGCTCCTGCAGAATAAGGGGGGAACAGCAATTCACTGTGGGGTTCAAACAAGGTGTACTGCCGGTCCTTTGCAGACATCCAGGTCCTTCCAAACAGCGATTTGTCCATAATGCTTTGTGGTCCTTAAAGGCAGCTCCCTGTTGCTTGTCCTCCTCTTCCTCCTCTGACTCTTTCCATCCTTTTTCTCCCTTTACCCCCTCCCTTTCCTCGTTTCCCTCCCCCGCCTCCCCTTTCCCTTCCTCCTTTTCTTCCTCTTTTTCCTCCTCCTCTTCTTCCTCCTCCTCACCTGCCTCCCGGCTCCCCCTTGGAGAAGGAAGCACTCCCCAAACCTTAGTGCTGGGGATGCAATGGTGATGATGTCATCCTCCTCCCATGGTTCCCTTGGGCTTCAGTCAACAGCAGCCTTGGGCCAAGCCCCTTTCCTGTTACTGCTCATTGCCTGCTGTTTGTAGTTAAATTAAATTAAATTAAATTAAAGTTGGGGAGGGGGGCTGTCCTGGGGGTGGGGAAGGTGCGGTTTCATTCTGCTCCTGCTGGGTCTCTGTCCCTCTTGGAGATCTCAGGACTTGGGGGGGGGATTCGAATGTAGACAGTATTTTATCTTTTCAGTTACATGTAAAGCCAATTCTCAAGATTCATTCTTTGAGATTCCCAACTTTTCCTCCCCTCCTCCCCTCCTCCCTCCTCTTCCTCCTCTTCCTCTTCCCCTCTTCCCTCCCACTTCGAGCCATGTGAGAGGGATTGTGGGTGTGCAGTCTCAGAAAACCTTTTTCCATGTCGGTCATGCTGGGAAGGCAGAAGCTGACCCACGGGAACAGAAAAAAGCCCAAAAGATAAAGAAAGTGGAAAGAGTCAGTGTTCAGTCGGCGTTCAGAGCCAGTTTCTCCCTCTGGAGGCAGATGGCTTTTTCCCTTGGGAGTTCTTTGAGATCGTCTGGGATCGTTGATCTTGGATCTTGGGTCACCGAAGCAGTCTGTCATGATTGATCCCGGCGGTCTCACGGGCACCGGACGCACCGTTCTGCTTCTGCTCACTTCCCATTGCATCGGCTCGTCCGGCCTCTCTCAAATCCTCCTGCTGCTCGTTTCTTACAGAACACTAGTTTCCGATAGCAGTCATAAACCACAATTTATTCAGCCGTTCTCCATGATGGGCAGCCACTCAGTTTCCAGTTTCTGGCCACTACGAAAAGGGCTGCTGCAAACATTCTTGCACATGTGGGTCCCTTTCCGTCCTTTAAGATCCCTTTGGGATTCAAGCCCAGTAGAGACACTGCTGGGTCAAAGGGTTTGCACAGGTTGATCACCCTTTGGGCAGAGTTCCAGATTGCTCTCCAGAACGATTCTCTTTTTACAACTCCACCCACAATGCATCGGTGTCCCAGTTTTCCCACATCCCCTCCAACATTCGTCATTATCTTTTCCTGTCCTCTTAGCCAGTCTGAGAGATGTGCAGTGGCGCCTCAGAGTTGTCTTCATTTGCATTTGTACCTCAGAGTTGTTCTAATTTGCATTTCTCTAATAGTGATTTAGAGCATTTTTTCATGTGACTATAGATGGTTTTAATTCCTTTGTCTAAAAAAATTGTCTTTTCGTGTCCTTTGACCATTGATTCAGTTCTCTATACTTTTTAGAAATAGGCCTTTATCAGAAACATTTGACTAATTTTCTTTCTCCAGATTCTGCTTCCCTGTTAATCTTGGCTGCATTGATTTTGTTTTTGCATAAACCTTTTGATTTCCCTCTCTCTCCCCCTCTCCCTCTCCCCCCTCCCTTTCCCCCTTTTCCTCTCTTCTTCCCCCTCTCCCCCTCTTCTCCTTAGGTCTGACAGGGAGAGCGTTTCTTGCTTTTTACACTGCTTGTGGTGTCCCGCCGTACGTCTAGATGTCCTGTTGATCGTATCTCGGTATAGGGTGTGAGCTGCTGGTCGACACCAGCTTCTGCCCTCCTGTTTTCCAGCTTTTCCGGCAGTTTTTGTCCCAGATGTTTGGATCTTTGGGTTTATCAGACACTCGTCCCCTGTGGCACTTTCTCCTCTGATGCCCTCCTGTTCTGTTTCACTGATTTCGTGGCCGACAGCCCGCCTTCCCTTGCATTCCCCCCCAATAATTTTGCGCCCGTTCTGGGGGATCTCGGGTTTTGAGCACTTTTTGGTTCATATTACATGAATGTAATATGGAGGTGAGGCTCCTAAGGGTGCCTGGGTCAGTGTTATCCCGCCGGGGCCACCAGCTGGGAGTCCGTGCTCGCTCTCTGTGGGGACAATTTACTGGCTGAGTGCTCAGGTGTGTCTATGTCTGTGTTTGAGCAGCAACATCAGTGCTTAGCACGGTGCCTGCACCCAATAGGCGTTTAATCAATGCTCTCTGATTAATTGTTGGGCCTGGCATTTCTCCCATGCTGGCCTTCTGGCGAATGCTCTCATTTTGGGGAACCCCTGTCCAGCTTGGGGTGCACGGCTCTGGGGATGCCCCAGGGAGGACCTGCGGGACTGGGGATTCTAAGTCTTATGGTCTGTGGCCAGTGGGGGTCTCCTCCTCCCGCCTGCAACCCCTTTCCCCCAGGGCTTCCTCTTCTCGGCAGGTGTCGGTGCAGGCCCTGGGCCTGGGCCCAGTGAGCCGGGCTAGCTGTGCCCTCGCCAGAGGGGCCCTCAGGCCGGCTCCCATTGTGGCTTTGCAAGGGGTGGGGGCCTGTGGCCTGGGGTGAGCTGAGCTGGCAGTGCCCTCGGCCCGGAGGGGCCCTCAGGCCGGCTCCCGTGGCAGCTCCGCGGGGGGGGGGGTCTGCGGCCTGCACAGATCTCCCAGAGAGTGTCTTTTCTTTTCCAGAAAACGTGAGCGCCGAGGTGAGCCTCGTGCAGCTGCTCGGGCAGCCGCCCCCCCAGCACGTCTCCCAGGTCTACGACCCGGACATCGGCCCGGCCTACATCTTTGGGCCGGATGCCAGCGGCGGGCAGGTGGCGCGCTACCATGTGCCCAACCCCTTCTACCGGGACTTCTCGCTGCTCTTCCACGTCAAGCCCACCAGCGCGCGAGCAGGGATCCTGCTGGCGCTCACTGATGCAGCCCAGGCCATCATCTCGGTGGGCGTGAAGCTCTCGGCGCCGCGCGGTGGCAAGCAGGACGTGCTCTTCTTCTACACGGAGCCCGGCGCCAGCGAGACGCGCACGGCGGCCAGCTTCAGCCTGCCCTCCTTCGTGAACCAGTGGACGCGCTTCGCCCTCAGCGTGGACGGCGACGAGGTGGCGCTCTACGTCAACTGCAAGGAGATTCAGAGGCTCCCCCTGGCACGGTCCGCACAGGAGCTGGAGCTGGAGCCCGGGGCCGGCCTCTTTGTGGCCCAGGCGGGTGGCGCTGACCCGGACAAGTTCCAGGTGAGTTCTCCGCCTCTCCCCTTGGGCCAGCCTGGGCACGAGCAGCAGAGGCTGCTCCTCGTTCCTGAGGCTGACGGAGGCCCCGGGGCTTTCACAGAGGGGCCGTGATCCCACAGGTTTGTGGGCTGAGCTGGGACGGCTAAAGCCCCTGCTGCTCAAGAGCACCCACAGGATGCCCGGCAGGCTGGCACCCAATGGTGCTGTGCCAGTCACACGTTGGGGGGCGCCAGGTGATCCTGGTAGAGTGATGCCCACCGGTGATGGGCTTTTTCAGCCCTCGTAAGTCACAGAAATGAGTCTGGGGGCTGCGAGGGGGCGCAGCGGGCAAACACCAGCCTTCCAGTGCAGCCCCAGATCCTTGCTGGCTCTATGACCCTGATTGTCACTCTTCCCATTGCCCAACGAGCTGTTCCTTGTGCCCCCAGGAGCTCTCTGGCCCCCTACTTCCTCGCTGCCTCCTGTCCTAGGTCTGGGGGGGGCACAGCTTGGAAGGCAGAACCTGGGGGGGTCGTGGGCACTCAACCCAAGGTTTTAGCTGCATGACTTGGCTTTTTCTGGCCTCCCTTTTGTCCTCCAGCCTCCCAAGAGTGCTGGGCTCCTCTCAGCATCACCCCAAGATGCTCTGGCTGCCCCAGAATGCCCCAAGAGGCTGGCTGGAGGAATGGGGGGGAACCGCCCGGGAGGCCATTGTTCCATGCCCGGCCCCATGCTGAGCTCCGGCAGCAGAAGGGAGACGGGCCACGGCCCAGCCCCCCAGGGGTCTGCATTGGGCACAGGAGGCTGGACCCCGGACAGCTCCAAGACAGGGCTGAGCCGCCTCCGGGACCTCTGGGCGTCCCCTTGGGGAGCAGGGCAGGGGCCTGACCCACAGACAGATGGCCTTGGGTGGAGGGGCCGGGGGGGGAGATTGAGGAAGCGGGGATCACCCCCCGGCTTCCTGAGGCCCCGGGACCGCCCAGGCAGGATTCGAGCTCACAGTTTGGACAGTGGCCTTCTGCACAGCCTCTCGGGGGGGGGGGCTCCTTTTGGGGGCCCTGGTCGGGGCCGAGTCCCCAGCTGCAGGGCCCCCACCGGGGGGAGTGTCAGGGACCAGCCCGGGCCCCTCAGCCGAGTATCGGGGGCTCCCTGTGACTGCTCCCTTCTTTGCTCAGGGGGTGATCTCCGAGCTACGGCTGCGAGGGGATCCCCGGGTGACTCTGCTGCAGTGTTTGGATGATGACGATGACGACAGCGACGGGGTGAGTGCGGGCCTGGGCCTGGGGGAGCCTTTGGGGGCCCAGCTGGGTTCTCATGGGGGCGGGAGGCCAAGGGGTGTACAGGGGTCTTGGGGAGCTGCCGAGGAGTGGCCAGCCGCTCTGTCCTCGGCACCCCGGGGGGAGTGGGAGCTCAGGACTCCTGGGGGCTCCTGGGGGGGAGTGCCCCGAGAGGCCCAGGGAGGCTGCTCCGGCTGACCACAGCCCCACACACCCACTGCCCATCTGGGGCTGGGCTCCGAGGGGCATCCCGGGATACCCAGCATTCCTGGGGGCCCCGGCACGGCGCTGCTCAGGACCCTCCATGGCTCTTTCTCATTCTAAAACGATCCAGGCGTCTGGAGACTTTGGAAGCGGTGAATATGACGAGGGGGAAGCCTCGGGGTCGCACGTGGTGAGTCTGGGGATCCGGGTGGGCTCGGCGCTTCCCCTGGGCGCGGGCGAGCGTCGGTGCGCCGTGTCCCTCGGGGGCGTTGTCCGGGCACTTGTGCTTGGGGGGTGGCAGGAGGTCTGTGACCTTGATAGCTAAATATCAAGAGCGTTGTCTGGTCTGCAGAGCCCTGATCCGGCCTCGAAGGCCGCGTCTCTTGGGGCAGGACACGGCTCTCTGTCCCTCAGTCTCATTCTTATAGAGTCGGCACAGACACACACAGCCGCTGGGGCCCCTTCTGCCCAAAGGCCTGCTAGTAAACATTTAACAACCAGCTCTTGTGCTTAAGCCACATCTGGAGCTGTTTTCTGCCCCTCCTTTAAGTCTGGACAATCAGTGAGACGCAGCTGGAGGCCTGGGCGGGGCCTGTTCCTGAGGGGCGGCTGGAGACCCTGTGGCCCAGGGAGGGAGGGAGACAGACAGAGACAGTGTGGCCAGCCTGACCGTGGGCTTGTGGCCCAGGGAGGGCGACATGAGGAGAACCCCCGATGTCTTTTCCTCCGTCCAGGGGCCCCCCTTGTTGCCCAGGCTCCCTGAGGCTCCGCCGGTCACGTTGCCTCCCCTGGACAGGATCCCCACGAGTTCGCAGCCAGGCCTCGTGGAGGCAGGAGCCTCCTCTGGAGGTAACAGCCTCGAACGAAGGCTTCCCAGACCCACTGGGGGTTCGTGGAAGGGTTGGTCCTAGGTGGGGTGGCCTGGGCCCCGTGTCCTCTGTGGCCCCCATGACCTTTGTGGCCTGTGACTTCTATGGCCCCTGTGACCTCTGTGCCCCCCATGACCTCTGTGACCCCGGAACCCGTGTCCTCTGTGGCCCCCATGACCTTTGTGGCCCATGACTTCTATGGCCCCTGTGACCTCTGTGCCCCCCATGACCTCTGTGGCCCCGGGCCCCGTGTCCTCAGCCACTCTCGAAGGGCCCGCCCCCACCCGTGGCTCTGCTCTCATTTCAAGTTTCAGCTCGGCTCGCTCCCAGTGGGGAGGAGGGGGCCCGAGGCGCCAGCAGGCCTGAAGGGGCTCAGGACCAGGACAGGAGAGGAGCAGAGGTGAGCCCCGAGGCTGGCCGGCCTCCCCCCGCCCAGTGTGAGTGCTGTGGCCGCCCGGAGCTACTGCGGCCGGGGCCCAGACCGGGAGGGCGCAGCCGCGGCCCTCATGGACTTGCTCCTGAGCGGGGGCTCTGGCAAATCCCCGTCCCCATTTCACGCTGGAGAGGTGGGAGGGGCTGTGGGGGCGCAGCTCGCTGAGGGGGCCCCGGAAACCCAAGCACTTATTTCCTGCCTTTGGGGGAGGGTCTGGCCAGTCCAGGAGCGCCAGTGATTCAGGAGGGCACCGCTGCCCCACAGGGACTGCCCAGTGGGGGGCGGAGCGCTCAAGAGGCGGCGGGTCCCCGGGCTCTGGGAGCTGAGCGCCCGCGTGCAGACTTACCTGCCGTGTTTGCCTCAGTTTCCTCGTCTGTCAAATGGGGATAAAAGGAGAAGTCCGGTTGTGGTGGGGGTTGAAGTGCCCAGCCCAGGAATCCGCATGGGGGAAGCGTTGCACTGTCAGGGCCGCGGCCCCTCTCGGGGGAGGGTCTCCAGGCGCGGCCGGGTGAGCTCTTTGGGGGACGAGAGGTTCTGAGCCAGGCCAGGCTGAGCCTCCCCGAAGGCCGCACTGAGCTCCGCTCATTGGCGCGTGGCCACGGGGCCCCCGAGCGGTCGAGCCTCCCCCCGCTCCCGAGGCTCTCTGGCGGGTGCTCGCCCTCTCTCTGAAGCCCCCAGGGGAGCTCTCCCTGGCCAGGCCAGCTGGCACTCTCACGGCCTGAGTATCCGCTCCCTGGCGCTTGGGCCAGAAGGAGGAACGGACGTGGCGAGGGGGCACTAAGAGGGCGTGGACGGGTGGGAAGAGCCCGGCTGAGATCTCCCCCCTCCCTCCGGGAGAACCCAGACTTGGGGGCTAAACCCTGCAGTCAGCTGGAGGAGGGAGTCACCAGGAGGGCTGGCTCTGTCTGCGGGGCGAGGCCCCCGCCGGCCCTGGCCGCGGGAAGTCTGGGCCGGCGCCCACCCTGAGCCTGGCCCTCTTCTCCTTAGGAAGGCCCCAGACACGAGGCTCCAGGCTTGAAGGGGCAGAAAGGTGAACCCGGGGCTCGGGGCCCACCTGGGCCTGCCGGTCCCCAGGGCCCCGCCGGCCCTGCTCTCCACAACCCGGACGGTTCCACGGCGCAGCAGATCCCGGGGCCTCAGGGGCCCCCCGGCAAGAATGGAGAGCCCGTGAGTCCACATTCGCGCCGTCTCTGGGGTCAGGGGAGAAGCCGTAGCAGCCTGAGGCCGGAAGCCCCCTCTGCTCCTTTCCTTCTTGTCTCGGGGAAAATAACAAGGCTGGCGGGGGGCCCGGGAGGGGCTGGGAGCCCACCCCTGGCAGCGGGATATCCCAAGGGTGCCTGGGAATGAGGGAGGTTTACCTTCTCTGCTGAAGGATGGGAGGAAATCATGGCCGGGGTTCCCTCCCCGTGGCCGGGGGAAGCTTCTCCGCAGGAGCTGAGGTTCCCTCCCCGTGGCCGGGGGAAGCTTTTCCCCATTGCTGAGGTTCCCTCCCCGTGGCCGAGGTTCCCTCCCCGTGGCCGACGTTCCCTCCCCGTGGCTGGGGGAAGCTTCTCCCCGTGGCAGAGGTTCCCTCCCCGTGGCCGGGGGAAGCTTCTCCCCATGGCTGAGGTTCCCTCCCCGTGGCCGGGGTTCCCTCCCCGTGGCCGAGGTTCCCTCCCCGGGAGCGGCGGCCCCCACTCCCCCACAGAAGCTTGCCCCGTGGCCGGCTGAGGTTTCCCCGCTCCCAGCGCTGTTAGCCCGCGTGCTCTGACCCGTGCCTCTTCTCCTCTCTTTCTAGGGGGATCCCGGTGAGGACGGAAAGCCTGTAAGTGTCTCCTTTTCCCTCTGACTCTCCTGGTTTGCTTTGGCGGCGGGCTGTGCCCTGACACGCTTTTTCACTGGGATTCGCGGGATGGGGGATGGGTCCTCCCCTGATTTCTGCCCAAAGCCTCCGCTTTTCCCAGCAGTCCGAGGGTGTCCTTCCCATAATTCTGCTTCTCCCTTCTGTCCGACCGTTTTGGATGCCGGATGTCACTTTGGGAAGGCCCAGGCTGACATTGACAAAGACACACAGTTGATCTGGGCGCCCCCCCTCTTTCCCCTGCCCGTTTGCCCCCCGAGTAGAGCCCGCCGGCTTGTCCCACTGGTCTCAGGATGGCGACCGAGCCCAGCCCCCTTCTGGGCAGTCACCGTCTCCCCGTCTTTCTCCTTCCAGGGCGAGATGGGGCCTCAGGGTTTCCCAGGAACCCCAGGAGATGTGGGGCCCAAGGGCGAGAAGGTGAGCCCCGGGCCTGGGGGCGGGGGACGGCCGCGTGCAGCCTGGCGGATCCCCATGATACGCCTCGTTCTTTGTTAACAGGGAGATCCTGGCATTGGGCCGATGGGCCCCCCTGGTCCACCGGGACCCCCGGGACCTCCCGGACCCGCTTTCCGACCCGACAAGTTGGTACGTGACCTCTCTGCCACGGCCCTTCACGACGTGCTGACCTGAGACCCTCGGGAGGGAAGTGCCTCCGGCTGGTCTCCGGGGAAGCGGGACCCCGCTTTGCTGTCACCGATGACTGGGGAAGGGTCTCTGTTGAACAGGCCCACGGCAGGCCCTTTCCTGACGCGCGGGGGTCCCCAGGCCGCTGTCGCTCGCAGCCCCGTCTGTGGGCCGGGCTTTTGGCCCAAACTGGGCTCGTCACCCCGGGAGACGCTCCCCAGACGGGGTAGCCCAGGTTGGGGTCCAGAGTGGGTTTTTATTGGCCTTCTATGGCCCGGAGCCAGGGAGCCTCCCGGTGCACTGAAGCTGGGGATCACTGTGGGAGTTTCTCCTGGGAACAGGAGGGTGGGGCTGCTCCCAAATGTGGGGAGGGGTCGAGATTCAGGGCTTTTCCAACTCGGGTCCAACGCCCCCCCCCCCCCCCCCCCAAAGATCTGGGACACACAGTGTCTTGCATCAGTTTGAACTCAGATCTTCCTGCCTCCAGACCCTATGCTCTGGGCCCATGGCGCCCTCTGGTGGTCTGCATTGCCCTCTACAGGAGTGAACATCAATTGCAGTGGGGCTCCTTTGTCCCCCAGACCTTGTCCTCTAGAGCCCCCTCCCCCATTCTGGGGGTTTGTGGAATGGCCTCAGACTTCTGTCCTCTTTCCGGCCAAGGGAGGCCAGACCCCGTTCCTTCAGCCTCCATTTGGAAGGGAACAACCCCGAGGAGTGGGAACTTTGCTTCCTAGAAAAGATCAACAATGTAGCCTAATGGCTACAGAGCTGGTCTGGGGTCCAGGAGCCTTGGGTTCGAGTCTTGCCCGACACGTGCGTGACTCAGAGTCTGGCCAGGTCCCTGTGGCTCTGACCCCCACGGGCAGAGGGGGTCCCCCCTAGGAAACTCAGGTGCAGAGCCGGAAGAGAAGGGAGAGGCCGGGCGCGCTTGGAAAGGGCGACGCCTGAGGGCTGCCCGGCCTGGGCCCGCTCCCCACTCCCAGACAGGCGGCTCCAGGAAGGCCGCCCGTGCCCCAGTCAGAGTCCAGGCCAGCAGGTCAGCCCCGCCCTGCCTGCTCTTGGCCTGCAAGTCCAAGGCTCGTATCATGTAAATAATAATTGGCTAATAATCATTATTAACGGAGCCCTTTGATCCAGGAAACGTGGCTCCCAAACACTGCTCCCTAGCCAGTCGTCATTCTGGCTGCCGGACATTCCCCTGCCCTCCCTTGTACGAGCTCAGTCTCCCTCTGTCCATTCCTTGCCCATCAGAATCTCTTCTGGTCTAGATCTGACTTGATTTATGTGAAATGCAATTTGCAATTGTGCTCAGATAGTTCTTGGGTTTGTCTTGACAGGCAGACCCCCAAATGTTTTATTTTGTCTAGCTATTAATTGGGATTTCTCTTTCTAGCTCATGCTGTTGGGTTTTGTCAGGAACATATAGAAATGCTGATGATTTGTGCGGGTCCATTGTGTATCCTGCAACTTGGCTAAGCAGTTAATTGATTCAAGGAGATTCTGGCTGATTTCCTAAATAGACCATCACATCAAGGGGTTTTATCTCCCCATTGCCTACTCTGTTCCTTTAATTTCTTTTCCTTTTCTTATTGCTAAAGCCAGCATTTCTAGTACAATGTCGAATATAGTGCTGATAATGGGCATCCTTGATTTTACTGGAAATGTGTCTGGTTTCTCCCCTTACAAGGATTCCTTGCTGATGTTTTAAATAGATGCTGTTTATCATTTTAAAGAAATCTTCACTTATTCCTATGTTCTCTAGTGCTTGGATGCCATATTTTGTCAAAAGCTATTTCTGCATCTATTGAGATTATCATGTGATTTCTGTTATTTTTGTTATTGATGTGGTCAATTATGGGCTGATATTGAACCAGCCCTACATTCTTAGTATAAATCCCACTTGGTCATAGTGTTATAAAATTGCTGATAAATTGTTGTAATCTCCTTGCTAATATTTTATTTAAAATTTTTTGCATCAATATTTTGCATTAATAAGAGTCTGTAGTTTTCTTTCCCTGTTTTAGCTCTTCCTGGTTTTGGTATCAGCATCACATTTGTGTCATAGAAGGAATTTGGCAGGACTCCTCCCTCTCCTATTTTCCCAAATGGCTGACATACAATTGGAATGAATTGTACTTTGAATGCCTGGTAGAAGTCAGGTGTGAATCATCTGGCCCTGGAGAGTTTTTCTTAGGGAGTTGATGGCTTGTTCAATTTATTTTTCTAAAATGGGATTTGAGTATCTTATTTCCTCTTTATCTGGACATAATCCCTATCCAAAGAGAGTTCTGCTCCTCCTTCTGGGAGTCAGTCATCCTTGAGCATCCCAGGCCTTTCCTATCTGCCAGTGGCTCCAAAGGTGCCAGAGGTAAATTTAATACTTGAGACCAGTAATTCCATCAAGTAGAGATGGTCCTTCCACTGATGCTGATTTCAGTCTCTATGGCATAGTCAAAATCTTCAAGGATTTTTATGCTTGCTTCCTTCTCTTTTCTCTGTTTCTCTCTTTCTCTTCCTGCTGTCTCTCTCTCTCTCTTTCTCTCTGTCTTTCTCTCTCTCTTACACATACACACATAAACACACATGAACTATGACTGGGCAGTTTACTGTTTGGTGGCAAACTTTTAGAAGTGTAGCTTGGCTGCTCCCCAGGGGAGGTTCGTGGTCTCTGCCCCAGGACCACAGTAACTTGTAAGCCAGCTTGAGCTCTGAAGTCCCAGGCCCCCCAGAAGTAGGCCATCCTCTAGACTTGCACCTTGACCCTGCATCCAGAATGCCAGAAAGCGCGGGCATCTGATAACAGTAGCCTCCCTGAGCCTCTGTCTGTTTGTTTGTAGACTTTTATCGACATGGAAGGATCTGGCTTTGGAGGGGACCTGGAGAGCATACGGGTGAGTCCGTGTCTCCCAAGTGACTGAGATGAGCTAGCCCATTCTTGGGGCAGCCCTCCATGTTTTTTGTGTTTACACCTTCCAGGGCCCTCGAGGATTCCCAGGGCCCCCAGGGCCCCCGGGCGTGCCGGGCTTACCAGGAGAGCCGGGGCGGTTTGGAATGAACAGCACTGATGGGCCAGCCCCCCCGGGCCTTCCTGGGGTGCCAGGAAGAGATGGTTCCCCCGGATCCCGAGGACCCCCGGTAAGCCCCTGCCCTTCCTCCCTGCCCTCACTGCTTTGGGTGAAGTCTAAAGTCCATCTGTGGCCTTGACTATGGGTTAGAGTGGACGCCCCTGAGGGCAGGAGTGGCTGCCTGTGATGTGGTGGGCCCTTTGCTGGGTGATGTGTGCCAGAGGCTCACCCAGTCATTCAGGGTCTGGGCCGACTCTGGCCTGTGGGAGGACTCCGCTGCCATTCCAGCCAAAGCCTTGGCCCTGGGGACCCTCTCTGCCCCTGCGGTGACTGGCCTGCTTCCTCTTTACCAGGAGAGGGAGCAGCTGCCTCCCTCTGGAGTCCCTGCTGGGGCTAGAATGCCAGGAAGCCATGGCCCGTGGCTGGGAGCCCGGCCTCGTGGCTGGTTTGGCTTCTGATCACAGATGCCGGCTTCTTCTCTTTTCTTCCAGGGCCCTGCGGGGCTTCCAGGAAAAGACGGGCAGCAAGGCCTTCAGGGGCCGAAAGGAGACCGGGTAAGAGGCTCCCTGACTTGGGGTCTGTGTCTCTTCAAGGCCCCCGGCCCAGGAGGGGGCCCAGCGGGAGCTTTCTGCCCCAGGCCCACGTAGCGGTCACAAGTGGCTCAGAGGCTGTGGATCCTGCCTTTGGCGCTCTGGCCTGGGGGACATTTCTTCAGTCTCCCTCTTTCTAAAATGAGACTTGGCCAGGTGGTCTCCAGGGTCTCTGGCAGCCCCCCCCCTCACGCCTTTCAGATGAGCGTGCATCCTCAGGAGGTGGTGTCTCCTCAAGGGCGGGGTCTGTACCAGGGTGGGCCCGAGCCCCAGCAAGCCCAGGGTGTGTGAGCGGGACTGGCTCGCTTGGGCTTCTAAGGGGCCATAAGCTGAGGCTGGCAGTAACGGGGCCACTGTGGACCCCATCGGGCTGCCCCGCTCTGCGCCCTGAGCCTCTTGCCTTTCACTCCCTGCCCTCGTCCCCCTCCCCACCCGCAATGGAAGCCCTCCCCTGAGACAAGTAGGTAGAGCCCAGCACGGCCCATCTGCGAAGGCCGGTCCTCCTGGGAGCACCTCATGACTGTCATCTGTGGCGTCCTGGGCCCAGCTGGTGCTTAGCAAACATTAATTGAACTAAACCGTAAAAATGCCACTTAAGTGTGGCCCTTGCCCCGGCCCGCCATGTTGAAAGAAAAGGCACTTCTTTCATTCTGAAGGGGACAGGGCTTCCCCTCCCTTGTGAAGGGGTCACCCCAGGGACCAGCCAAGGCCCGGAGGTGGCGCTGGCTGACATCGAGCTAGCGCCCAGCAACTCGGCTCCTAACTTCCGAGTCTGAACCCAGGGCCCGAGTCTGTGCTCAAAACCGAGCCCGGGACCCAGTCCGTGGCGGGGGCCGAGTCCGAGCCCGGGACCCAGTCCGTGGCGGGGGCCGAGTCCGAGCCCGGGACCCAGTCCGTGGTGGGGGCCGAGTCCGAGCCTGGGACCGAGTCTAAGCCCGGGGCCCAGTCCGTGGCAGGGGCCGAGTCCGAGCCTGGGACCGAGTCCAAGCCCGGGGCCCAGTCCGAGCCCGGGGCCGAGTCCGTGGCGGGGGCTCGAGTCCGAGCCCGGGACCCAGTCCGTGGTGGGGGCCGAGTCCGAGCCCGGGACCCAGTCCGTGGCGGGGGCCGAGTCCGAGCCCGGGGCCGAGTCCGTGGCGGGGGCCGAGTCCGAGCCCGGGACCCAGTCCGTGGCGGGGGCTGAGTCCGAGCCCGGGACCCAGTCCGTGGTGGGGGCCGAGTCCGAGCCCGGGGCCGAGTCCCCGCACACTACTTGGCGACCCGTCAGCAGAGACCTTGATTTCCCTTCTTCCCCTTCGCAGGGCGATGTGGGCTCCCCAGGACTGAAGGTAGGCCTGAACCTGCCTTTCTCGGACGGTTGGGGGGTGGCTGAGCTCGTGCAGCCGCGGGAGGTGGGGCTCCGGGGGTGAGGTCTCTGGCCTGGGGTTCGAGGAGCAGGACAGGAAGCAGTGGGGGTGGACAGGGGTCAGACCTCAGCCCAGGATGAGGAGGAACTTCACTGACCGCGGAGCCGGCCAGGTCCTTGGAGGGGCTCCCCGGCAGAGGCTGGGAGGATGGTCAGCTGCAGGGAGTGGGAGTCCCCGAGAGGAAGTGCTGCTGGGTGGTCGCCCCCCGGGGAAGGGCAGGGTGACAGCCTGCTGCTTGTCTCCCCCTGCAGGGCAGCAAGGGAGACGCCGGCCCAGTCGGCGCTCCTGGCGAAACGGGCTTGGCCGGTCTCCCTGGACCCATGGGCCCTCGGGGACTGCCGGGCCCCCCTGGGCCTCCTGGCCCCGGCTGGGGAGCTGGATTTGTAAGTATGACCCCTTCCCTCTCCTCTGCTCCCCGAGATCCTGTCTAAGCTTGCTGAGAGTCAGGGGGCTCCTGGGCCCGACCCCCAGAATTTGTCGTCTCCCTCCCTCCGCCCCCTGTGGTTTGGGGGCCGTCTGTGCACCTGAAGCCCTCTCATTTAGACTGGACCCGAATGAAGTGGGGGGTTGGGGGGCAGCCATTGAAAACCCTCCTGACTGGGCCCCCCCTGACATTGCCGTCATCTCCAGCAGCCGAGGACCGGGTCACGCGTGGCGTGTGCCAGGCGGGAGCAGGGGATGTGGCGGCCGGCCCGCTCCCGGCTCCGAGGCCGCAGTCTCCTCGCGCCCTTTCTGGGCCGAGGGAGGCTGGGGGTTTCAGGAATACCGGACAGCTGTCTCTCCTTGGTGGGACCCCCGGGGAGCTTTAGGCGCCCTGGAATCTCCCCTCGTGTGTGGGGGCTCTCGCTCTGTTAAAGCAGACCCTTGGTATTCTGAGACGTCCGTGGGAGGGGCTGAGCCGAGACGGCCATCCCGAGCTCCGCTCGTCGGCCCCTGGAGGTCCAGGAACGGCCTTTCTGACACGCCGAGACCTCGGCTCGAGGGGCCTCTGCGAGAGAGCTTGGGGGGCCGCGGGGGGCCGGCCGCCCCGCCTGGGAGTGGAGGGCCCAGAGACCTTCGGTCACAAGCACGGTGACTGGGGGACTTGGGCCGAGTCCCATTCTGCTTCCGGCTCCTCGGACTTTGGGGCTTCTCCTTGTGAAAGGATTCCTGGCTCGCCCACCAGGGACCCCCTGGCACTCTGGCTCCAGCTCGATGCAGCTGAGTGGGGGCTCCCTCCCCCGGGAGCCTGCCCCCCGGCTTTCCCTTGGGGCTTGGACACTTCCCGAGCTTCGTGGCCCAGGCGGGCCTCCCTCGTCCTGAGCTGGCAGCTCGGGGCACCTGGCCGCATTTGGGAAGCCCGGCACGCGAGCGTGTGTCTGTGTTTGCCCCTAGGACGACATGGAAGGCTCAGGGGGGCCGTTCTGGACTGCCGGCCCGGGCACGCGAGGGGCCGAAGGACCGCAGGTACGGACGGCTGGGGGGACAAGAGCAGGCGCCCAAGGAGGGTCTGGCCCCGAAGGGGGGACCTGGAGCTGCCCACATGGCTCTCCATGGGCCGAATGAGGAAACCTGGTCCCTTCCCCTGGGAGGAAGCAGTTGGGCGTCTCTCTCATGGGGCTAGAGCGAGATGGAGTCAGAGGGGGTGCACCCCCTCACCTTGGCAGCCATGCCCCCCCCATGCCCTGGTTAGTGGGTCTGAGCTGGGCCTGGCCCGGGGGAATCGATGCCCACAGGCCCCACACCCGGAGTGGGCGGAGGGAGCCCTAAGCCCTCCGGGCGGCCCCCCCCAGCCCGTGCCCGTTTCCCTGGGCGGCCCCCCCCCCCCCCAGTCCGTGCCCGTTTCCCCTTCGGGCAGCCCCCCCGGCCCGTGCCCCTTTCCCTGGACCACAGCTTGGGTAGTGATGGCGGCTTCTTTCTCTCTCCAACAGGGACTGCCTGGCTTTCCTGGGATCAAGGTCAGAGAACATTTTCATCTTGGTTTTCAGTGAACTTGTGTGACCGTGTCTACGGGGGCCATCGGGGGGGGCGCTTGTTGCGCCCCTTCTGATGAAGTCAAAGGGGATCTGCTTCGTGACGAGGGAAGCAATGGGGGAGACAACTCGGTCTCCCAACGTGGGAGGAGAGCTGCCCGGGGCGGGAGGGCCTGGAGGGCGGGGGTGCCCCCCACCGCTCGGCCCTGGGCTGGGAGTCCCACCGCGATCCGTCCCACACGTCAAAGCCGCGGAAAGAGGCTGGACCACAGAGTCCAAGGCCCCGGGCTCAAATTCTGCCTGGGGAGTTTAGGGCCCTGGGATCCATTTCCTCGATTTCCTCCTTGGTAAAATGAGGAGTCGGCCAGGCGAGGAGCCCTCTGAGCCCCTACCTGGCGTGGCCGGGTCTGCCTTGGTCCGGCCGGGCCCCCCTCGGGGTCCTGGAGCCTACGAGGAAAACTTCAGAGACCGGGCCTGCGGGGCCCGCTCCCAGTGGGGCGCGCTGGAGGCGGGCGTGGGAGTGACAGGCCGAGCCCCTCCCTCCCGGCCCCTCCGGCCGAGGCCCCCCAGTCCCATCCAGGCTCCACCCTCTCGGCCCCTTCAGCCGGGCTCACTCCCATCTGCTTTGTCCGTTTCAGGGTGACCGGGGCGCGGCTGGACTCCCTGGAGAGAAGGTGAGGCTGCCCTGGGCAGACTGCGGGGGGGCGTGGGCTGCCATGCCTGGGGCCAGAGCGGGGGGGCCCGCCTGGGCCCCCCCGGGGCATGTCTCCCCTCTCCCCATGATCTTCCTCCCCTGCCCCTGACCAGCCGGGCCCCGTGGGGGGACTTGGATGAGGTCCTGGGTGTGTGCACGGGGAGAAAAGGCCTTGAATGCCAAACGGAGAATGGGGCAGGCTGGAGCCCTGGGTCCAAATCTCTCCCTGCCCTCTGCTCCCCACGCACTCTGGGAGAAATTATTCCCTGCCAGGGCTTCAATTTGTTCATCCGGACACTGGGGGAGCGGCTGTAGGGCGGAGAGGGCAGAGGGGAGCTCTCCCCGGGGCCAGGGAGCCATCGCCAAGCATTGCCAAAGGGAAGGCTGGGGGGGATCGCCCCTCCCAGGGCTGGAGGAGGGGCTGCCCGGCGGAGGGCAGGGGCTCACCCGGGTTCCCCTCTTCGTTTCAGGGAGATCCTGGCTTTCCCGGGCTTCCAGGGAGCGAAGGCGTGCCAGGGGCTCAGGTAAAGGGAGTGAAGGGGGGCAGTGGGGGAGGGGACCACCACGCCTTCCACCCTGACCCCCAGCTCTCTGAGGGGTCCTGGAGAGCCCCAGCTTCGGGGACCTCCTCCCCCCAAGGGCCGTGCAAGGTACGGCTGCACGTCCCTGCGGCTCCCTGGGACTGACGCCCCAGTGCAAGGTGGAGCAGGAGGGAGGGTCGGCAAACATTAGGCACCTACTGTGTGCTCACCACAGTGCTCTTCTGTGAGACAAAGCGTTAAATGTCCCAAGGTCACGCAGGCCCGTGGGCTCCCTTCTGAGAAGCCCAAAGGTCCAGGAGAAAGGGGGCTGGCCGGGGTCGCCTCACTTTGCTCATCTGCAGAGTGGAGCTAGTGACTCCCCCCAGAGGGACGCCGAGGGTCCTGGCCGGTCCGGCCTACATCTTGTCCCGGGCAGGATGGTGCAGCGGTTAGGGTGCTGGCCCCTCCAGGGGCCCCTCGGTTTCCTCCGCTGAGGGGGTCGGGCCGGCCGGCCCCCGTGCAGGTCAAGGCCTGGGAACCTGCGGGCCTTATTCCCCGGTCCCGGAGCAGGGAATTCTCCTTCTCCAGGTCTGAAGGCCACCTTTATTTCCCTGCAGGGCCCAAAAGGAGATCCAGGAAGCCCAGGGCAGAAGGTAGGAGAAAGGGCGCCTTGCGCTTTGTTGTCCTTTGACCAATTGACTGTGACCCCCTCCCCCAGATGCCAGGGGCTCGCCTGTGGCCAGGGTGTGGGCATCTTAATGGCTGGAGGAAGCTCTGGCTCAGCTCCTGCCTCCCTCGCTCCCTGATTGTGTGACTTTGGAGAAGTCCCTAAGCCTCCAAGACCTCAGTTTTCCTCTCTGTAAAGTGGGGAAGTTGACCTCAGAGACTTCTAAGAGCCCTTCCAGTGTGAAATGACCTTCCCCTTGTGCCCAAAGCACGAGCAGCAGGCGGGCAGGAGGGCTGGGTGCTGGACGCCGGATCACCCTGGTTTCAGGGGCTTGAGGCCGTCCCAGTGTGGGAAAGCTCCCCGGGCTCTTGGCTGCCGCCCTGATTTCCCTCCTAGATTGATGCTGGGGCCGTGTGGGAGCTGGGGAGGAGGGAGCTGGGGTTTGCCCGGCCGGTCCTCCCCGTCCCCCTCATCCAGCCCTCTGCATGCTGCCAGCATCCGGGGCTTTGCTGAGAGGGTTTCTGTGTTTTGTTGCAGGGAGAACCAGGGAAGGACGGGGTGGGGTTGCCCGGCCCCCCCGGGCCGCCCGGCCCCCCAGGAGAGCTGACCTACGTATCAGAGGGAGGGGTAAGGAATGCGTCTGCTCCCTGGTGTCAGGATCTGGGGACGGTGCTGGCCAGACTGCGGCTGCGCTTGGATGTGGGGCGGAGCCCGTGGGTCCCCGGGGGTCTCTGACAGTGACTTGGGCGTCCTCCCTGAGCTCGGACGGGCAGCTAGACGCCCTGCGATCTAAGGCCTGAAGCCTCTGTGATGAGTGGCAGACAGGCCCCGTCGCTGCCTCCCCTTCCTGTGGCCCCTTGGGGGTTCAATCTGCTGGAGAGCTGGGCCAGAGCCAGAAGAACCCGGTTCTGGGTTCCAGGCCCAACTCCCCGGCCCTTTCCTGGGGCCTCCTTTGGGAGAGCAGACAGGACGGTCTCTGAGATCTGGCCCAGCCGTAAGCCAGAACATCAGCGACCGGCAGGAGGGAGGGACGAGAGTGTCGGGAGGAAGGGCTAGATTGCCCGCAGCTCACCCCGGCGGGGGGGCGACGCCTTAGAGTGAGCCCCTGAAGTAGGCCCCTCTGGTGGGCTTGTAGGTGGGACCCAAAGGAGGGGCGGGGTGAGCAGGCAGCCGGGATGGACAGCACCAGCTACCAGGCGCACCATTGTCCCTTCTTCCGTGGTTGCATTGATTTTGTTTGTTTCCCATGCCCAACTGGGAGCTAATGGCAGGCTCTGAGTGCTCCCCATGCCCAACCATGGCACTAATGCCACTGTGACCCAGGTAGCTGACACTGGATTGCCCGTGCTCCCCACGCCCCTCACTGCTCAGAGGGCCTCTTAATGGCCGGATGACATTCCGCTCTCTAGGGGGAGCGTTTTGCCCAAGGCCAGGCTTGTTCTGTTTTTGAGGGGTTTGTCACCAGGAGGGATCTGACTGCCAGTTGGAAGCAGCCACTCTCTGGGAGGCTGGGGGCTGGTGGGGGGGCTTTCCTGTGGGAGGAGCACCCTCTCTGAGGGATGAGACTGGGGGGAGGGTCAGGGGTCTGGCTCGCTGAGAGAAGCTTCGGGCTGACCCGGAGTGCGTCCCAGCACCTGGCCCGGGCTGCGTGATGGGCAGAGGGCGGGCGGCGGGAGCCGAACCTTGGGGGTCTCATTTCTCTTTTCCTTTCTTTCCTTCGGTGGCTTTAAAGAGAACGCTGGCTGGCGTGGCAGGACGGGAGGTAGGTGGCCGGGCTTGGTTCTCGGGGCTCCGGCCAAGGGGTTTGGCGGGAGTGTGGGACGGCGCGTGGGCCTTTCCTCCCTCCCTCCCGGGTAACCGGCCTGTTGGCTTTCCCCCAGGGCAGACCCGGCTACGCTGGATTCCCGGTGAGTGGCCGTCCCAGGAGTCTCCCTATGCCCTTGTTAACCCTTGGCACTGTCTGCCCCTGCCCCCTGCCCCTTGCTGAACTCTGGCAGCATCCGCTGGGGTGACAGACGCCAGCTTCCCGCCTTCATGAGTCCCAGGCGCGGTGGAGGGCCAGGGGGCAGGTTTCCAAGGCGTGGGGGTGAACGGAGGACCCCCCCCAGTTCTCGAGGGAGGAGGCCCCTTGGGAGTTCTGGGGCTCCTGCCCACCTCCTGTCCCACTTTTGGGGGTGCTCCCCCATATAGGAGCAGCCTCAAAATAAAGACCTACAGGGGCTAAAGTAGAAACGCTGCCCGAGCAGGGTGGGCAAGGGAGGGAAACAGCCCCGTCCGGCTGCGGCGAGGTGTGGCGGGAAGAGCCCCAGACCCGGGCCGGGACACTTGGCATCTGGGTCCGGTCTGGGCGGCCTTGAGAAGGCCCCGCCACAGCCTCAGTTCCTTTCTTGATCAAGTGGGAGCCAGGGCCCGGCCAGTTTTGCTCCTTTGGGAATGGGTCAGAGAGGGAGCACTCCGCCACGGGGCTTCCTGTCCGGGGCCTTTCCCTAAATGGCCATGGAGGCCCATCGGCCTCTGGCCAGCACCGGCAGCAGGCTCCGTCACATCTGTGCCGATCCGCTTCCTTTCCAGGGCCCCGCTGGTCCCAAGGGAGATGATGGGCTGCCGGGCTCCCCGGGAGCCAAGGTAAGAGAGTCGGGAGGCGGGGAGGTGAGCAAAGCCCGGCCCTGAGCACCACCCCCAGAGCCTCGGTTTTCTGGGCTGTACAATGGGGCTACGACCTCCTTGCTCTGGGACAGAGACTGGGCCCAAGTCACTGCCCAGAGGAGAGCTCTGCTGCCAGTCCGCCTCCTTTTTAATCCTTGCGTGTCCTTTGCTCCCTGACCTCAGGGGGAGAAGGGTGAGCCTGGAAGCGTCCTCACGCTGGCCGAGAAAGGAGACAAGGTGAGAAGCTTTGTCCGGCCCCTTCCCCTGCCCCGTGCCCCGGGCTTCCTGACCGGAGACTCTGGGACTGAGAGGGGTGCCCCTGTTAGCTGGGGAGGCGAGCCCCGGAGGAAGCCCTGGCAGGGAAAGCTCCAGGCGCTGAGCTGACCCGCCCTCCATCCCCGGGCTTGGGGAACAGAACAAGGGCGCTCTAGAGCAAAGGGGAGGGGAGCGGAGCGCCCCGGACTCTGGGAGCCTGCGGGCAGTCAGGCCGGGCCCATACTTCCCCAGCAGCACCCCCACGCCAAGCCGTTCTCTCCAGTCCCCTGCGCCCTTCCCAGGTGGCCCCAGAGGGAGGGAAGTGCCCCCCGAGGCTCTGAGCCTTGGGCGTCCCAGGGAAGGGAGGCTCCGTTCTCTGAGCTGCTCTGGCCCCTGCTGTGGTTGCAGGCCTCCTGGTGCTGTCCGGGGTGCTGAAACCTGCCCCTGGCAGAGGGATCTGTGCAGGTGTTTGTGCTCTGTACCAGGGCCGGGGCATGAAGCTGGGGCTGGGGGCAGTGAGGGGGGGTCTGGGCCCCCCCCACACACTCAGGGGAGCCCCTGCCTCAGCTGCACCTGTGCTGTGGCCTCAAGGCCACCTGGTGCTGTCCAGGGTGCTGAAACCCGCCCCTGGCAGAGGGAGTGACCAGTAGCAGGTGTTTGTGCTCTGTACCAGGGCCGGGGCATGAAGCTGGGGCTGGGGGCAGTGAGGGGGGTCTGGGCCCCTCATTCAGGGGAGCCCGGCACTCAGCGGCCCCCCCACACTCAGGGGAGCCCCTTCCTCCTGGCTCTTTCTCGGAGACAGCTGCCCTGATGGCTCTCCAAGGCCCACAGCCCACTCTCGGGCAAGAGCGAGGGTCTCCAGGGTGGGAGGGTGGGGGCAGGGCGGGCAGAGGGACCAGTGGCGGCAGTGACGGCACTAACGGGGCCTGCTTTTCCTTGACAGGGGGAGCAAGGCCACAGGGGGCCTCCGGTAAGTTCTGGATGCTTTTTTGGTGCCCTCGCTTTGTCCCAAGAGCCTGAGAAATCCGTTGACCGAGGCCCCGCCCTCTCTGAGCCCTGGCACAGGAGCAGTGGCTCCCAGCCCGCTGTCACCGGTGGAGCCTGGGCCCCCGCCCGCCCCACCCGTTCCCGGGCTCCTCCCAGGCTCCCTCCTGCTGAGCATTCAGCCTTCTCCGGTGGGAATGGGGGTGATGTGGGGTAAGCTGGGGACCTGTTCTCGGGGTCCAGCTCTGCTGCTGGCTCAGTGAGGGACCTCAGCCAGGCAGCCACCTTCTGAGCCTTAAGGGCCCACCAGTCACAAATCCCATGATGCCCCTGAGCCTCAGTTTCCCCATCTGTTAACATGGAGGCTGGACTTCAGGGCCTCTAGTCAGGTTCTGGGATCCTCTGAAGTGCCGACCCAGGGGAAGCCTCCTCCTCCTTGGAGCGGTTCTCAAAGGCCGTTTCTTTGCCGTAGGGTCCGTACGGGCGTCCGGGGTACAAAGGTGAAATCGGAATGCCGGGAAGACCGGTAAGCATCGCTCCGTCTTTGTTTTCTCCACCTCCATTTCCACTTTGTTTTTCCCAGCGTCCCCTGCCCCGGTCTCGCTGTCAGGAGCCCAGGCCTGCTGCTGCCAAAGGGTGGCAATAGGGCGACTAGTGGGTTGGGCAGAGGGGCGTCCCTCACTGCCCGCAGCCCCACAGAGGGCCCGGAGAAGTGGGCAGGAGCAGGGGGAAGGGCTGGCTCGGGGTCCATCGAGGCAGCTCTCTGGGGGCCGAGCGGCATCCTGAGCATCATCAGGCACCAGGCCTTGGCACAGACACCGCGGCCCGGCAGACTTCCCTCCCTGGGACCCGTGGGCTCGGCTCGGTTGGACTGGGCTCCAAGGCCGAAGAGTCAGGACGTGGTGGGGGTGGGTTCCTCTCAAAGGGCTCACTTCCCGAGCTCCGTCTGTATGTGGGCCTCCGGGGCCCCTTCATTGCCCCTCGTCCCCCCGTGGCCCCTTGTGGTCCCCCGTGGCCCCTCGGACGCTGGCTGGCTCGGCCTCTGGCTTCTGAAAGTGAGGCGGACACGGAGGGGCATTGTGGGGGGGAAGCTGACTCCGCCCCCTGCCTCTTTCAGGGCCGCCCGGGCATGAACGGCCTGAAGGGCGAGAAGGGGGAGCCTGCGGACGGCGGCAGAAGCGTGGGACCAAGGGTAAACGCTCCCAAGTGTGGCGGGGGGCACCTGGACCTTGGGGACCAAGAGGCTGTCCCAGGGAAGAATGCCCTCAGCTCCCCCGTGGGCACGGATGCCCCCTGGCCTCAGGCGGTCTTGGGAGGAGGCGGGCCCTCCGGCAGCTGGAGGAAACATTGCCAGAGCCATCGAGCGTCACTGGCTCCCCAGGCCTGACGCTACCGGTCCCCCGAGGGCCCTGTGCGCGCCTCCCCCCCTTGCCAGTTCCCCTGAGGGCCCCCCCCCCCGGGCCTGACGCTGCCGGTTCTCCCGCTGTTAGAAATGTCTGGGCCACTTTCCCTCAGCCTCGTTCTCTTGTCCCGTCCCGTTCGGGCCCGAGTTCCCTCCTTGATTGTTTCCTCCTTCCCTCGCAGGGCCCTCCTGGACTCCCAGGGCCCCCGGGCCCCCCGGGCCCCCCAGGCTCCTTTGGCACTTCTTTCTATGACAATAATGTAAGTAGCTCCTCCCTCTGGCCCATGCTCCCCCTCCCAGGACCCAGAGAAAGAGCCGGGGCCCCCGCAGGGCGGCTGGGGGAGACCTTGGCCTTCACCTCGCACGGGGTCGAGACCAGCCTCCGGAAGCTGAAATAGGGGCAGCGAGGAGTCAGGAAGGCCCGAGCTCCTCAGACACTTCCCCTGGTGGGACCCTGAGCCGGCCGCTTCACTCTGATTGCCTCAGTTTCCTTATTTGTAAAATGATCTGGAGAAGCAAAGGGCACCTCCCCCTGTGCCTTTGAGAAGTCCCCGAACGGGGCCCGGGGCAGGCTGGGGGCTGCTGCGCTTGTGGATCAGTTACTATTTGAGAAGCGCACGGCCCAGTGCCCGGCACATAGTAGGTGCTGTGTAAATGCACACGCTCATCATCATGGTTACTGTTGTGGGGGCTCCGAGTGCTGACCTTGGCCTCGTCCCCACGGGGGCGCTTCTGGGTCCTTGGAGCCAGAGCTGGAAGGAGTGGGGGAGCCCCCGGGGGCGGCGTCAGTGACCCCTGAGCTCGGCTCTTTGTCGCCTGGTCAGAACGAGCGGGGAGAGGCCCTGGAAGTCGGGGCTCCTCGGGGGAAGGGGAGGGCTGCTGGGGGCCTGCGCCGGGCAGGGGGCTTCTCTGGGCCCGATCTTACCTGGGCTCCGGATTCTGTTTGTGTTTCTCAGGGATTCCTCGAGCCTGGCCGCCCTGGGCCTCC
The DNA here is from genome assembly GCF_048593235.1 of Sminthopsis crassicaudata. Lineage (NCBI taxonomy): Eukaryota > Metazoa > Chordata > Mammalia > Dasyuromorphia > Dasyuridae > Sminthopsis > Sminthopsis crassicaudata. The sequence continues at coordinate 477,316,089 of NC_133620.1, read as the reverse complement.
GGGATTGCCAGGTAAGGAGAATGGGTGGGGGGGGGGGGGGCGGGCAGGCTTGGGGGAGGGGAGGGAAGCCACACTCACGCTCCCCCCCAGCCTGACTGGGGCAAGAGCCTCCCTCCCACGGGTTCCCCTCAGGCCATTGGCAGTTCCTGGGTGGGCCCCTGCCCCCACTGTTGACCGGGCCCTGCTTTGGGCGTCCCGGGCTCGGCTCTGGCCCAGCCCAGGCTGCTTGGGCCGTGCCCGCCCCCCCGGAGGGGCCGTGGCTCCCATCCCCCTGCCCCTCGTCATGTACCCCTTGGCGCTGCCTCTGGCCTTGCAAGGCCCCCGAGGGGCCGGCCGGGCAGTTCTTGGGCATCCGCTCCCAATGCCCAGATGCCATCCTGTCCTAGGTTACCAAGGTTCCCCCGGACCCAAGGGCGATAAGGGAGAAGCCGGACCTGCCGGGCCTCCAGGTGAGCCCGAAGGCGCCGTGCTGGGCGTGGGGGGAGTTTGTGTCTGGGCGCCGGGGGATCCCGGCAGCTGCCATCACGTGGAGCGTGTGCCCTTCGGGGGCCCCCATGGGCCCTCCCCTTCCTCGCCAGCTCGCTTTCCAAACTTGGCTCCTGGAAGGCTCGAGGCAGAGGGGGGAGGCCACGGTCAGGGGAGGCGGGGAGGCGGGGAGGCGGGGGTCAGCCAGAGGGGCGCTGGAACGGCAGGACCTCAGGCTGGGGCACGCGCTCAGCGTCACCTCCGGCCAGGCCAGGCAGCCGCTCCTCGGTCCCCAGGCGCTCTGGTCAGTGGTCCGGGGCCCGAGTCCCCCAGAGAGCCAGGGGGCCCGTCACAGCCGCCTCCCTTCTCTCCTAGGGCTCCTGCCGTATGATTTCAGCGCCCTGGTTGAGCACATGAAGGTGAGGGCCTCTTCTCTCCAGCCTCGGCCCACGAGGGCGCCTCCCGGGCTCCCTGGCTGAGAGCTTGGCTGGAGGGCAGGGCCGGCCTTCCGAAGGCCGGGGCCGAGCCTGCCAGCTGGGGGGAGGAGGGCCCGGGACCCTCGGCTCCATCAAGTTAGGATCGTTTCTGGAACCCGGCCTCCTCCGCAGGGTCCCTGTGCCCTGTTGCCCGGCACGCGCCAGCCCGTATTAAGTGCCCGCCGTGAGCGTTGGGCCTGGGTGGGGTGCCACCCCAAGTCTGGTAGTTCCTGCCCAGGCAGCCCCGGATAACCTCCGCCGAGCCTCCCAGTAGCCCTGGGAGGGAGGTGCATGGGTCCGTTTTACAGAGGAGCCAACTGAGGCAGACGGTGGTGAAGTGACTTGCTGGGAATCTGAAGGAGGATTTGAACCCGTCCCCTCTCACAGGGGAGGTCGTGTGGAGAGCCCGAGAACAATGTCACGTTGGGAGCTGGGGCTATTTGGGGAGGGGGGGAAGGAGAGAGGCCCTTGCTGGGCCTCCAGGGCAGGGAAGGAAGTCCGGGGTTCAAACGTGGCCTGGGACACTTGTCAGCTGGGGGGCCTCAGTCGCTTCCATTTGCCCATTTATAAAATGGGCCTAACTCGGGGCTGTTGGGAAGATCAGGTGAGACTCCCCAGGCCTGCAGAGCGCGGCCCCTGGAACAGCAAACGCTGGTGAGCCCCAAGAGGGGGCGGTGGCCACGAACCGGCCCTGGCTTAGCTTGGGGCAGGCGCTAGGGAGCCACGGAGAGCCGGAGAGCGGGGGAGTGACTTGGATGGGCGCCTGTGGCTGTGAGGGGAGTGAAGGCGCTGGATGGCGCACAGGGGAGCAGGGCGTGGCCAGCTTCCTGGCGGGAGGGGAAGCCCAGCTTGGGCCGAGGGGGGCCGGCCCCGTGCCCCGGTCCTCCCCCAAAGCTTTCCTCACCTGCTCCTTTTGTCTACAGGGAGAGAAGGGACAAGCAGGCGCGAAAGGGGAACGGGGGGAGCCCGGCGGTGGAGGATTTTTCGGCTCCGGAGTCCCAGGCCCGCCCGGCCCCCCCGGCCCCCCGGGGTACCCCGGAGTTCCGGTAAGCCTGAGCCCCACGCCGGGTCTCTGGCAGGGGCGGCAGCGGGACCTCCCGGGGCTCCAGGACGGGCAGACAGCAGCTGGAAGTTGTGGGGGTGGGTTCTGCACACTGCCCACCCAGGGCTCCCTGCCAGGTGCTGAGCCACAGCACGTGGGAGAGGGAAGCCAGAGAGGTGGAGGAAGGCCGCGCCGCCGGCAGGGGCTGCCTCCAGGGGTGGATGCTGGCCTGGGGGCTCCCCTGCACCCCCTGGCCCTTTCCCTTTTCTCCTGAGGCTCTCCAGGGCCATGTTGGCCACGCACCCTGTTCTGTGGCGGCCCCAGGGAAATGCCAGGGCAGCCTTTGGACCAAACAGGAGCCGCCGCTGTGCCCATTGACCAGATTCCCATTCATCTCTTTTGGGCCCAGGGCACATCTCAGGGCTCATTGCTTTGGGGAAGGGGAGTGACTTGTGCCCATTAGTCCTTCTTAGGCCGCCCCTCGCCCCGGCTGGCACCGTGGGAGAGCCGGCCCCTCCCGGCCCATCCCCTTCCGGGCCTCTGGGGTCCGGGGCCCAGGCTCCCCGAGGGGCCGTCGTCACCGGCACGCCCGTGGTCGCCTGCACGCGGGCACTTGGGACACCGAGCCGTCCTTGCCGCTGCGGGGTTGGAGCCGGGCTTCTGGAGGCCGCCCTGGCCTGGAGGGGCTTCTGGGGACCTTGACCTTGGGGAAAACCGATGCGACCTGTGTGTTTCCCTGTCTCGTGCTTAGGGGCCCAAGGGAGAGAGCATCAGGGGTCAGCCCGGTCCCCCGGGACCTCAGGGGCCTCCGGGCATAGGCTACGAGGGACGACAGGGCCCCCCTGGGCCCCCCGGACCTCCAGGACCCCCATCGTTCCCAGGACCCCACAGGCAGAGTAAGGGCCCCGGAGAGGCGTGGCGCAGGGGAGTGACGGTGAGCTCTGGCTGGGGGCGCCCCCGGGGGCTTCATCCGCGAGCATTTCTCTTTCAGCTATCAGTGTTCCTGGCCCCCCCGGCCCCCCAGGTCCCCCGGGCCCCCCCGGGACTTCAGGCACATCATCAGGGGTGAGTGCTGGGCACACGGCGGCATGCTGGGAACGGACTCTGACCCGCCAGGACCTCCCCCCTCAAACAAGCCGGGGCTCCCGGGAGGCTTGGCGCTGGCTCTCGTGGCTCCCCGGGGGGCCTGGCCCCCACCCCTTAGGGTTGGACGGGAGGTGGCCAGAGAGGTGGCCGGGTGCGGGGTGCAGTGTGCGGGGCACATGGCCGGGGGTAGGGTGCGTGGCCGGCTTTCGGGCTCGTGGCTGCCGTCCCCGCCCGGCTCTGGGGCTCTGCCCGGCTCTGGGGCGCCAGTGACGGGGGCTCGTGCGTGTGGGTCTCCAGCAGCTGAGACTGTGGAGCAGCTACCAGACCATGCTGCAGCAGGCCCACGAGGTGCCCGAGGGCTGGCTGGTCTACGTGGCCGACAGGGAGGAGCTGTTCGTGCGCGTGCGCGGCGGCCTCAGGAAGGTCCTGGTGAGTGCCCCGACGGCTGTGGCCTCGGGCTGCCCGGCTGGGGGACGGGGAGGCCCGGGGCTGCGGTGAGGGTCCTGCTCCACGCAGGGAGGCCTTTGCGAACCTTCGGGGGTCCCTGAGACAGGCCTTCTGCCCACGCCTGGGGCACGGGCCCTCCGCCGGCCTTGGGGAATGAGGTCGTGGGAGAGAAATGGCACCGGCTCGGGGGTCTGCCGACGAGCTAGGCCGGGACCCACGAGACGGGGGGATGGAGGCGGCAGGGCTGGGCCGGGGGACCCCGCCGAGGGGAATGTGGCCAAGCCGGTGACGGGGGTGTCTTCTCTGCAGCTCGAGGCCCGGATCGCGCTCTCTCGGGGGGCGGTGAGTGAGACCCTTTGCTGGCCCCGGGGTGGCGGAGGGGAGGGGCAGCCGGGACAGCGGGGGCCGGGGTCCCCCCACCCTCCCCACTGGGCTCGGGCCAGCGTGGACCTCAAAGCCCCTCCTGGGCATCCCCCAGCCCCTGTGGACCGCCGCAGCCCACACACGCCCGAGGCCCCAGAGGAGCCGGGCTGAGGCGCTGCCGGGCTGAGGCGCTGTCGCTCTCCCTCCTCCAGGACAACGAGGTCGCGGTCCTGCAGCCGCCCGTGGTGGAGTATTCCCCGGGGAACCCGGCGCCCGCGGGCAGCCTTCCCTACCCCCGCCGGGGCCACCCGCACTCCACCGCCAAGCCGTGGCGGGCGGACGACATCCGGGCCGGCCCCCCCCGCTTCCCCGAGCACGGCGGGCAGCACCCCCCGTACCCCGGCGTGCAGCAGCACCACGACCGCGTCCCCAGCTACCACGGCGCCTACGCCAACGGGCGGCCGGCCCAGCCCACGGCCGCTCTGCTGCACGCCCACCACGACTTCCAGCCTGCGGTGAGTGCCCGGCCCCTCCTCTCTCTGGCCCGAAGCCGCTTGGCCTGTGGGCGGCGAGCCCCCTCACCTGTGCCGGTGCGCGGCCCCTCGGCCAGCGGATGGCGGCGGCTCACCCGTGTCCGTTCTCGTTCCAGCTCCATCTCATCGCTCTCAACAGTCCCCAGAGCGGCAGCATGCGCGGCATCCGGGGGGCCGACTTCCAGTGCTTCCAGCAGGCCCGCCAAGTGGGCCTGATGGGCACCTTCAGGGCCTTCCTGTCCTCCCGGCTGCAGGACCTCTACAGCATCGTGCGCAGGGCCGACCGCGGCAACGTGCCCATCCTCAACCTCCAGGTAGGCTGCGCGGGCCGGGCACCGGGGTGGGGCTCAGCCCCCCCGCCCGCAGGCTGCGCGGAAACGTCTCCTCTTCCTCCCCCAAGGACGAGCTCCTCTTTGACAACTGGGAGGCGTTGTTCTCCGGCTCCGAAGGCCAGCTCCGGCCCGGCGCCCGCATCCTCTCTTTCGACGGCAGGGACGTCCTGCAGCACGCCGCCTGGTGAGTCCCCTGGGATTCTGGGCGGGCGGGACGCGGCCTTGCTGTTTGGGCCTTCCTGGCACTCGGGGGGGCGCCGGCGCTTGCAAGGCTCGGGACAGGGTGGGCCCAGGCGTCTGGCTTCCCAGAGCCTCATGTGAGCTCCACGTGAGCTGGGCCTGGGTGAATAAAAGTCCCCTCAGCCGGGCCCTCGTGGGCCCCATGTGAGCCACGTGGGAGCCCATTTTAGCCCCTGGTGAGGAGCCAGGCCCGTGTGAGCCCTGCCTGAGCTGGGCCTGGGTGAATAAGAGCCCGGGCCCGTGTGGGCACTGTGTGGGCCGCGCCCTGGGTCCACGCCGGCATCTTGGTGCTTCTCGTAGGCCGCAGAAGAGCGTGTGGCACGGCTCTGACGCCAAGGGACGCCGGCTGACGGAGAGCTACTGTGAGACCTGGCGCACGGACCAGGGGGCCGCCACCGGCCAGGCGTCCTCCCTGTTCTCGGGCAGACTGCTGGAGCAGAAGGCCGTGAGCTGCCAGAACTCCTTCGTCGTCCTCTGCATCGAGAACAGCTTCATGACCTCCTCCTCCAAGAAGTAGGAGCCGCCTCCGCCCCCAGGGGTGGCCGAGGGACGGATGGACGCACGGAGGACCGGGCCGGGTTCCGCGGGTGGCCCGTGGCCCGGCCCAGAGGACCTGGGCCCAGACGGGCACCCACGGCCCGCGGCCGCCCCGACTTTCATGTAATCACTGAAGAAATAAAAAGAAGCCAAAGAGTGTATTTTTTAAAAAGTGTAACCAGAAAGCTGGTCCCGAAGGCGCCTCCCTTCTCGGTCCAGCCCGGCCCCCGGCCCCCGGTCCGGCTGCCCTGCGGGCTGGGCCAGGGTGGGGCCGCTGGCTCTGCCCTTCCGGACCTGCGGGCCGGCACGGTGGCCGTGGCCCCTTAGCGCCCTGGCCCGGGGCTCCTTCCCGCTCAGGAGCAGGTCTGCCTGGGGGAAGGGTTCTTGCTTGGCCTCAGTGACAGCTTCTCCTCCTCTTCCTCCTTCATCTTCTTCTCCTTGTCCCCCTCCCCCACCTAGTGCCCAAATTGCGCTTCTGCCTCCGTGCCTTTGCTGAAGGGGCCAGAGCCCCAGAGCTCTCGGCAGCCCGGCGCCCTTCTCTCGCGTGGGCAGTGGGCGCTGTCTTCCCCCCGAGCCCGCCGCAGGGACGTGGGCAGCCCTTGCTTCCCGAAGCCCCAGCTCCCTGCGAGGGCAGACGCCCGTGCCCGTCCAGAGCCTCCTCCCGACGGACGGCCACCCAGGAGGACTCTTTTCCCCCCAGAAGGGCAGAAGGAGGGAGCCTCAGCCACAATGTCTCCACTTCGCAGATGGGGAAACTGAGGAAGCTGGGCCAGGTGAAGCCAGGAGGTCTTCCAGTGAGCAGGAGGGGGGCGAGCACTGGTGGCAGCTTTGGGGACCCCCTTGAAGTTTGGGGCTCAGCACCGTAGTCCCTTGTTCTGCTCCAGCCTTCTCTCCCTGGGGGGCTCATGGGCACACAGGGAGGCCACGGGGAGACGGGGCAGTGAAGGAATCTGCCCACACTTGGCAGTGCCAGGGGGCGAGGCCTGGCCCTGTGCGGGGGCCACGGCGGCTTTGGAAGGAAAGCCGTTGGGCTCAGGGATCAGAGGGGCAGAGGAAGCCAGCCACCATGCTGGCAGTGAGCCGCCGTCCCTCAAGGAGAGGCCGGGCTGGCGCTTGCCTGGCGCAGTCTGCTTTGGCTCGAGCTGGCTCCCCAAAGGGCTGCGCTGGTGCTCCCTGCGCCTCGGCTCCCTCCCCCTCGTGACTTTGGGGAGCTGAGGTCTTCTCGAAGCCCCCGGGCTTCTCCTTCCTGGTGGCTGGCCCCTTCCTGCCCTCTGACTCCACGGGCACGCCACCTATGCCCACGTACCTGTGCTGTACCTGAAGTGATGGTGCTTCTGCTGGAGAGCCAGCAGCCCCTTTGGGACGCTCTATGGCCCCCAGCCCTGGCCCCGCCAGCCCTCGAGTGCCCGGGGCGGCCGTGCCTGCTGGGAAGGCCGAGCTGCCCGCTCACGCTGCTGACCCCCCCATGTCCACCCAGGACAAAACCCGATGCCCGGCTTTATGCCGGAACTCAGAGCGGCGCCTCAGCAGAGGCCTCGGGCACGCTCTAGCTTCTGCCCGCGGGGGCTGGGGGGGCCTGAAGTGCAAATCTCACCCAGATGCCTTTTTTGTGAGGGGGGGTTAAGGGGACCTTTAAAAGCTCCCGAGGAGAGTGGGGGCCTCCAAAGGGACTGTTGCATGCTGGGGCTGGAGTTCTCAGACCTTCAGGAGCAGAGGGTCACTTTGAAGCTGGGCAGCTGTGAATCTCCCTGCAATTTGCTGGGGGACCCAAGCCTTTGGGGGGCAGGGGAGAAGGGCAGACAAATGCCCCGGTGTTGCCATGGGGGAGGGGTGTGGGCCAAGAGCAGGGATCTGAAAGAAATAGCTGTGAATAATGGGACAGAACGGGCGCTCGCCAACTTCCGCCGCGCCACAGCTGATGTGGGCAGCGGGCGGGGTCTGGGCCTGGTGAGGATGGCGGGCCAGCCCAGAAGCAGTGTGGGCCGAGGTTAGTCTGCGTTCTGGGGGCTAATGGGGCGCGCGCTGCTGGAAGCTCGCCGTGAGGGCCGCTTCTGTCCCAGCATCCGGGGGCCAGAGGCCCCCGCTTGGTTCCTCGTTTCTTGTTCCCTTGAGGAGGCCCAAGCAAGCAGCCCGGCCCCTCCTGTTTCCGCGTCTGCTGTATGCCGGAAGCGCGCTCCGCGTGCGCAGGCCGGGACCGTTTTCTGAAAGCACTGAATAAAGGAAAGTAGCCTCTTTCACGGACCACGTGTCGTTCCTTCGGGCCTTGGCTTACTGTCTGGGGGGCGGCCGGGGCCGCGTCGTGGCCGCAGAAGCCCCGGCCGGGAGGGGCCTTGGCTGGGCCTCCGCGAGCACGCACGCTGAGACGGCCGGCCTCCGCTCCGGGGGGGGGGGTCCCCCACTTCAGGAGAAAGCCCCCTCTGGCCAGGACTCTCGGCTGGGAGGCCTTCCCCGGCACCCACCCAAGTCCTCCGGGCCTTCACGCCTGCGCCTCCTTGGGCCCTGCCTCGTCCTGGGCTCAGACAGGTAGAACGTCAGTGCTGTCATGGAGGGGCTCACAGACCAGGTCTCTGGTGGGATTCTTGGGGGGTCTCAGAGCCCCCCTTCTCTGGGCAAAACGTCCCACTTACTTCAGAGAACAATGGCTGTTTCCAGGCTTTGTCTAACCCGCTCCTCCCCCCTGGCTCCCCTATCATTGGGTTGTTATTTGTCCTTCATGTACGAGGGAGAAGGAGGGTCCCCTGCCTCAGTTTCCCTTCCAGAGCCAGAGGGAGATGCAGTGGGACAGCTCAGGGCTTCCACGGATCTGCCTGAGCAGGGCAACAGCGTTCGTGGTCAAGGCTGGGGAGCCCTGGGGCCCGGTTTGAAACCAGGAGATGGAACAAGCGGACGGCTGCGCGGGCTTTCCGGCCAAAGCACAGATGAGCGCGTGCTCCTTCCATCGGAGCCGGTCCAGACCGGGCGGCCGACGGGGCCGACGGGAGGCAGGCTGGCTTAAGGCCCGGCCGTAACGCTGGGAAAGCGATTTAGCTGCACGTCCCGGGGTCCCCGTCCCGACGCCCGGCTCTCGGCCCAGAAGCCCCCGAGAGCGGATTTGTAAAGCACAGCCGGAGCTTCGGGGCTCCCCCACGGGCTGCTTTAACTTTCCTCCCCTCAGCTATGGGGACACTCCCCGGAGCCCCCCCCCCCCCCCCCCGCTCCTCGGCAATGGGCCCTTCCTCCCGACTTCTGCCCGCCTGGGACCTTCCCCAGCTTGAGGAGCCGCCCGACTACGCCACTTCCCAGGAGGACTCGTTCTCTTTGCAGCTTCTGACCTTCACTCCTGGGGGGCTCCCTGCCCTCCCCCCAGCCCAGGAAGCGGAGCAAAGCAGCAGCCAGCACTCGTTCCTCGCAGGAGCCGGTTTATTACACAAAAAAAGAAATCCTCTTCTAGCAGAAAATCGGATTTCTGAAACTTCTTGAGGTTCTCGACCGATGAGTGGGTTCCCAAGCTTTCCCCCTCCGAGGGGCCCCCGGAGAAGGCCCTCCCAGGTGAGAGGGGGGATGGGATGCCGGGGGTGGGGGGGAGGGCACGAGGGCGCCCAGAGGGGTCCAGTGCCCTTGGCTCAGAAGCAGCTGGTTTGTGTATCAAGTGCAGCCCGTTGGGCCGGGGACCGGGGAGGACAGGGCCAGGGGCAGGGGGCCGGGGGGGCAGGGCCGGTTCTTCTGCAGAGAATGAAAAATGTAAGGCAACCACTGGCACGGCTAGGGCCAGACACAGGCCCGATCCAATCCCGGACGAGGGGGAGATAATACTGTTGGGGGACCGGCGCCGGCACACCCCACTTCTTCCCGAGCCCCGACTGAGTCCCCTTTTAGCTGCTCTCCTCTACCCCCCAAACATTTCTGTGAGGTAGGTCAGTATTAACCCATTCTATAGATGGGGAGTCCGAGGCTCCAGGAGGTGGCTGACCAGCCACGGTGCATCAGGATGTGGGTGGAGGAATGGCCAGGGCAGCTGACCGTTCCACAAAAACGATTCACTCGGCACCCGAGACAGCCCCGCGCGCGGAAGGGCTCCACAGCCTTGCTTCCAGAGGGGGGACTGCAGCTTTCCGATTTCCCAGAGGCCCGAGTGGTGGGACGCCCGGGGAGCACCCACGATTCCTGGCCCACGCTGGTCTGGCGGGCGGGGAGGCCGGGACGGGCACTCGGCCAAGCTCTGGGTAGAGGGCAGGGCCTGGGAGGCTCGCTAATGACGGGCCTGGGCCGGCCGCTCCCTCTCCCAGCAGATCCCGGTCCACACAGATGGTGCCCCCCCACAGCCCCTCCTTCCTCAAGGTCAATAATCTGAACTTGCCATCACACCACAGGCCACACAGAGCCGTGGGGCGGGGGCGGGGGCGGGGCCGGTCAGAAGCAGCAGCACCCCCTCGCCTCCCAATTTCAGACGGGCCTCCGAGACTCGGGGTGCAATCGGCCACTGGACGAGGGAGGGACGATCTCCCCCCGGCACTGGCTGACCAGCCTGGCGCAAGGAAGGGGGTGCGCCGCTGCTCTTCCAGAGGGTCCCCCATTTACGGGAAATCCCGCTTGTCTTCATGGACATGAGAAGGGCTGGGGGGGAGGGTCTCCGCCTTTACGGTATTCAGTGAGCAAATGTGTGTGTCTGCGTGTGTTATAGTATGAGTGAACGGATCTAGGTGTGCGAGTGTGAGTGTGTGTAGGAGTCTGTGGTGAGTGTGTGGGCGTGAGTGTGAGAACGCGTGGACGTGTCCACGTGTGGGCTGCGAGCACGCCTGGGGCCTGGGAGGGGATTCCTACTGCGATTGTCTCAGGTTGGGCTCGGCCACCCCGCTGGAGAGGCGGGCGACGCCTCGGGCACTCGATTCGCCTGGTTCTCCAGCCCGGCTGGTCTGGCCAGGCAGCCGAGGCTCAGCATGGCGTCATGGCACGGGCCGGGCAAGAAGTGTTTCTTAAGTGGAGGAAAAGGGATTACCCGTGATGACGGAAGCGGGACAAAGACGGCCACCTAACGGGGCTCGTGCTCCAGCCCTGCTTCCCCAAGGTGCCCGTGTCGTGAGCCCGGACTGGCCGGGGCTGCGGCCGCGTGCCCGGACCCACTTCCTGCACAGGTCGGGCGGGAGGGACGGCGAGCAGGGGCGCGTCACTGGCAGGCCGGGCCGGCTCCGAACACGCGCCATCATCCTCCTGCCCCCGGCGTCTCCGATCAGGCCCGGACGCCATCGACGCCATCCTCCTCGGGGCTCTGCGCCTTCTCTGACTCCTCCGTGGGGCTTCTCAGCTCGGTCGCCAAGGGGACGCTGTGGAAGCGGCTCTGCCGACAGTGCCTCACGACCGTGTACGCGGCCCCCGAGAAATAGGCCACGGCCAGCACCGTGAAGTACCCGAAGTAGACTTGGAACTGCAAGAGAGGAGCGGGCGGTGAGCACGGACAGGTCAGAAACGGCGGTGGGCGAGCGGCCAGAAGCCGGCCGGGCTCACCGGGCTGCAGGGAGTGGCTCTGAGAAGCGCCTCCCGCCCTCGGGACCGACAGGAGGAAAAGGCCCTTCGTCTAGAGCCCGCCCGGGTTCAGAGGAAGCCAGAGCGGCCAAAGGCTGGCTTCGGCTCCCTTCGGGGATCCCGGGGAGAAGCCCAGCAAGCTGCTCGGGGCAGTCCCGAAGAGCGCTTGCTAGTGAGCAAGTCTCAGGCTGCCTCTGCGCTCGGCCCCAGAGGCAGATCTGGGCAGTCGGCGGGCCCCAGGCCCTCTGCTCCTATGGCCGAGGAGCGGCCTGGTCCAGCCCGGGACCCCAGGGACTTCTCAAAACCGCCTCGCTGAGAAAGGGGAGGGGCGGGCCCGCTACTCCCCACATAGGCCACAGATGGTTAGACTGAGCGGCTCGTAGGCTGGGCCCGAGGCCCCACATTTACGTGCCCGCTCCTGGGCATGTCCTGGGCCTGGGACCCACGTCCTGCTCAGTCCTGCTCCGGTCTCGTGGGTCCTGACTGCTCTGGTTCGGGGCGGGGGGGGGGGAATGATGTTCCTGCTTATGGCCGCCCATGTCACGCGTCAGTGACCTGTGTGACTGGGCGGCTCCAGCAGGGGCTCTAGGAGCCATGGTTGAAGCACGCATTTCTATTTGCTCCCACCGCTTCCTGAGAGGGAGTGGGAACGGTGCAGAGCCCGTGGCAGTCTCTCCCATCCGGGAAACCCCCAGTACCGGTACGGTGGGGGGCAAGTCAGGCAAGAGGCAAGAGGCAGGGAGGGAGGGAGGGAGGCAGGGAGGAAAGGAAGGAGGGAGGCAGGGAGGGAGGCAGGGAGGAAAGGAGGGAGGGAGGCAGGGAGGGAGGCAGGGAGGAAAGGAGGGAGGGAGGCAGGGAGGAAAGGAGGAAGGGAGGCAGGGAGGCAGGGAGGAAAGGAGGGAGGGAGGCAGGGAGGAAAGGAAGGAGGGAGGCAGGGAGGAAAGGAGGGAGGGAGGCAGGGAGGAAAGGAGGGAGGGAGGCAGGGAGGAAAGGAGGAAGGGAGGCAGGGAGGAAAGGAGGGAGGGAGGCAGGGAGGAAAGGAGGGAGAGAGGCAGGGAGGAAAGGAGGAAGGGAGGCAGGGAGGAAAGGAGGGAGGGAGGCAGGGAGGAAAGGAGGGAGGGAGGCAGGGAGGTCTGCCGGTTACCTCCCACTCCCACGGCCTCTCCTAAGCAAAAGCAGGTGAAAAAGAAGCCAGTGGCAGCCGGGAGCAGAAGCAGGGTTTTGTGCAGGAGGTGGGGGCTGGGCTGCATGGTAGGGGGCGGGATGACCGCTACAAAGGCGTGGAGGTGGGAGACGGAAGGCGACTTGGCCAGACTGCAGAAGGCAGGAAGGAAGGTAGTGTGGCGAAGGAAGAAATGACAGCAACAGCTCAGTGGGGCAGTGGTTAGAGTTCAAATCTGGTCCCAGACCTGGGCAAGTCTCATTACCACTACCTGCCTCCATTTCCTCATCTGTAAAATGGGGATGATAACTGCACTTCTCTCCCTCCCTGGGTTGTCTTGAGGCTCTAACGAGGTCAGTTGGTAAAACACGGTGGCTGGCACGCCGTTGGCGCCACATAAATGCTAGCCACGGCGTACCTGGGAGCGGACGGGGAGCCCGAGGCCCCTCTTGTCTGCCACGATGATCGTCACGACGGTCTTCAGGATGGTGGCGAGGAAGGTGTTGACCCCGAACACCAGGGCGCACAGCTCTTTGGTCAGCGACGAGGCGACCTGGAAACTGGGCAGAGAGACACCGGCCATGGCGTCAAAGGGTGCGGGGGAAGTGCCACAAGCAGGATCTGAACCCTGCTCCCCTAAGCCCTTGTGTGATACGGGCATATGAGCCTTGGGCTTCCTGTGACCCAGGAGCCTTCCCAGTTCTGCCCGTCCTGCCCCCCCGCCCCCGGCATCCACTGCCCCGGAGGCTTGTGGTCAGAGGGCCTCTGACATAATGTCTTGGGGACAAGGTACGATCCCTCTCTGAGGTCAGAGAAATGGGGGCGACCAGAGAGATGAGGGCTCTCTCCCAGTCCCGCGGGGTGACCGAAGGGCTATTCAGGGGAAACTGAGGGCAAGCCACCGGCCTTGGAGGCACCTCAGCCTCCCCCTTCCTCCCGGACACGAGACACGAGCCGTGATCATGGCAGAAGGCCCACGGCAGGGCCGGGAGGAGAGCGTGGAGAACTAAGGCGTCACCGTCCCCAGACACCTCCGAAGGGGGGGGGCCAAACCTAAGAGCGACTCTGGGACCCTCCTCCTCCTTGCCGGAGGCAGGAAGGGAAGAGCGCCCCGGACCCGTGGGGAGACTCACGTGGCGATGGGCACCAGGAACTGGTGAAAGCCCCTAAAGAAGACCAGGGCCACGTAGCAGAGCCAGATGTTGCGGGTGCTGTACATGAGCAGGATGAGGCCGGCCTGCAGGCCGGTGATGGCCCCGATCACCAGCTCCGACCACAGCGCCCAGCGGATCTTTACGAAGCCCGCGGCGAAGGAGGTCAGGGCCCCTGCGGAGACAGGAGGGTTACTCGGGCCGGCACCTCCCGGCAAGGGGGGGGGGGCGGGGGCCACGGGGAACGGCCTCGTACCCAGCAAGGTGGAGGCGGCGTCCACGGCCCCGTTGTAGACCTTGGAGCTGTCCGTGTCGCTCCACAGGATGTGCACGTAATATATGACCAGGTAGTAGCCGGCGAAGTTGAGCACCCACCAGAGGGACCAGAGGCGCAGCTGCGGCACGCGCGCCACTCTCCCCAGCTCCAGCAGCATGCGCACCAGCACGGAGCCCTTGCAGGCGGCCAGCAGCCGGCGGCCCGGCCCGCCTCCTGCCGCCCTCCCTGGCTCGGGCCTCATCTGGTCCAGCTCCGAGGGCAAGGCGCCCGCCGCCTCCCGGGGCCGATTGAAGAAGAGGCTGCGCCGCGGCCGCTTCAGGAAGAGCGTCAGCAGCAGGCTGAAGCTGAGGAAGCCCAGGGAGGTGTGGTGCAGCGTGAGGAAGGACACCTGGCCCACGGAGATGCAGAGCTGGCCCAGCACGGAGCTGGTGAAGACGCCCAGGAGCACGGCCGAGCGCGAGTAGCTGGCCATGCGCTGGTAACGCGCAGGGCTGACCAGCGAGAAGATGTAGGAGGAGTAGGCCACGCGGGCCCCCATGGTGATGCCGAAGAAGAACTCCATGAGCTGCATGGCCACCAGGCTGCCGCTGCCCAGGACCAGCAGCAGCCACACCGACAGGTAGCTCAGGCTCTGCAGGATCAGCACCGGCTTGTAGCGCAGGTAGTCCGTCAGCAGGAAGATGGGCACCAGGACCGCCATGTACGAGTAGGTCAGCACGGGCGTGATCTCGTTGGTGACCTGCAAGGGAGGCCGGCCGCTGAGCCTGGGCGGGGGGCCACTGGGGAGACAGGCCGACCTGGGGGGGGCCCAGGCCCATAGAAGCCCACCAGACACTTGTGGGGGACAGAATGACCTGGGGGGCCTGGGCCTGCAGCAGCCCACCGGGTACTCGTGGGGGACAGAATGACCTGGGGGGAGGCCTGGGCCTGCAGCGGCCCACTGGGGACTCGTGGGGGACAGAATGACCTGGGGGACCTGGGCCTGCAGCGGCCCACTGGGGACTCGTGGGGGACAGAATGACCTGGGGGGAGGCCTGGGCCTGCAGCGGCCCACTGGGGACTCGTGGGGGACAGAATGACCTGGGGGACCTGGGGGGGGGCCTGGGCCTGCAGCGGCCCACTGGGGACTCGTGGGGGACAGAATGACCTGGGGGACCTGGGCCTGCAGCGGCCCACTGGGGACTCGTGGGGGACAGAATGACCTGGGGGGGCCTGCGTCCGCAGCGGCCCACTCGGGATTCTTGGTGCTGGGGGACAAGCTGAGTGGGTGACCCTGAGCAGGGGATGCTCAGGTCTCTGGGGCCCACTGTGGACTCTCAGTGCTAATGAGCAGGGACACGTGGGAATTACCCAGAGTTACTCCAACATGTTCTAAGGCATTTTCTAAAAGGAAAAAAAAAGCAAGTGCTGCCAGTGCTCTCCCTCCATCTCTCCTCTTGCCCCCTCCCTGGGAGACTGGGGAGGGAAAGGGTTTGGCCCTCAGGTCTCCCACTTTCACAAGCCCCCTGCCGTCACCTGCACGGTTCTGTGGGAAAAAGAAGGCGCGGGCGGCGAGGGCCCCCGAGAGAACACCAGCGCAGCAGCGTCCCCACGCCTAGGGGGCCCCGGCCTCCACCCTTCTGTTATTGCTGTCCAGACACCGGGCTTCTGTCCCTCGAGAGGGCCGGGCCTGCCTGTCTGCCACCACATCCGGAGCAGGCCGCGGCCCAGCTTGGGCCAGTGCTCTGAAACCCAAGGCGGTGTACCTTTGCCACACTTGGCAGCAAGGGGGCAGGCTGGTTACCAGGGAGACAATGGCCAGAAAGGAGGCCTGCCCTGGCCTGGGTACTGGCCGGCCAGGGGTCGAGAGCCACTGGGGGGGTGATGAGGTCGGAGCGCTCAGTCAAAGGGAGCCCCTGCTCCATAAAGGCCCCGTTCCCTTCTCACTGACTGGAGGGAGACAGAACTGGGCCCCTCATCCTGGGCTGCCAGGGCCCTAGGGGCACCTGGCCAAGAGTGAGGGGGGGCGGGCCTGACTGTGGGGGGGGCCGGGCCTGCCCGCGGGGGCTGCCCTCCTGCTCTTCAGGCCCTCCTGGTTTACTTGGGAATGAGGCAGGGCTCTTCACAGCAACGGCCCCAATAATAAGAGCATTTGGCAGCGCCTGACATTCCTCAAGTGCTTTCTAAGCTATCTCAGGTGATTCTTTCAACAATCCTCCATAGTAGTGGATGCTACCATTTCTGTTTTACAGATAAGGAAACTGAGGCACGGGCAGTGACTCCCCCAGGACCACAGAGTTAGGAGGCTGAACTCAGCCCGGGCTTTCCTCACTAAACTCCCCCCCCCCCCAACAGATGTACCTGAGCTACTTTGCTCACCTCCCACAAGAGCTGAGGGTCTGCTGGGAAGGAAAGGACTCTAGCTCAGAAGCCGCAGCTCCCACCCCCCTCCAGCTGGAGCAAGGATTCAGAAGGCCAGGGAGGCTTGGGGGGCCCGCTGGGCCAACCCTGCTGGAGAGGGGGAAGAGAGAAGAGGGGGTGGGGATGGAGTTGGCAGCTCCTGCGGGTTCTGGGGTGGGAGCAGTGGATTATGGGGCTGAGGGAGCACAGTCAGGGGCATGAGTAATGATCCAGACTGGAAGAGGAAGGGGGAGAAATCAGCTGCTTAGGGAGGTCACAAGGCAAGTGTTTACCATGTCTTGTGAGGCTTTCCACCTGCCTCCTTCCCTTGACCTGCCAGGGGGCAGAACGGAGGCCCAGAGGCTGGGATCTGCTGGGAAACCAGAACCCATGTGGAAGGGGAGGTTCTCCAGGGGGGCTGGGGCTCAGGGAGGCCCAGCTTCCTCCCTGGGCAGCACCCGCTGCCATTTGACCCACCCAGGGTGGACACACGAGGCCTCCAGCTCCCACCCCGGGAGGTCAGTCTGGGCAAGGCAGAGACTTCTCGCGAGCTTCAGGAAGGAAAAGGCGGGTATAGAAATACCAACCAAGATGGTGGCCAGAGTTCAGGAGATCTGGGCTCCCCTGGAGGGTGGCTGCCTCGAGACTCGGGAGAGCGTGGCGTCTCAATCCCGTCGCCTCCCTCTGCACCCCTCGCTCGGCCAGGCTGGGCGGCACACAGCCCCCAGCCCCTGGGACTCATACTCAATGGCCTCCGCTAGCCAGGGTGGCACTAAGGCAGAGAGCGCTGACCTCGGTGCTGAAGAAGCAAGGTTCCCCCAGGCCCGTCAATCAACCTGGCCAAGCGCTCACTTCTGGTCCAATGGCTTCAGCTCCCGGGCCGGTTTCCATTCTGGGACCTTGGGCCTTTCACCCTGCAATCCTGGCCAGCGCCCTCATGGTTCAGTCCGGTTCGAGCACCTCCTGTGTGCGGGAATCTCTGGCCCTCGCAGAGCTTCCGCTGTCCGGGGTCAGGGCAACAACCGCAATACTGGGGCAAGGGGGAAGCCCGGAGCCCAGAGCCGGCCAGAAACTGGCGCCTTTGCAGCCAGGGGCCTGAAGGACCCAGCAGACGGGGCCCTAGATAGGGAGAGGAAGAGTCCCTAGGGGAAAAGAGCTGATATTCTAATGAGGGAGCCCGGCATGCCCCCTCAGTGGGGGTGGGAGTGGCTTTCTATGCATACAGATAATATCTGTAGTAACCACGGGCCATGGGAGCTTGGCCCCTCCTCAGCAAGGTATGTCCTTGAGGGGCCGCCGCTGGTGGAGATTGGAATCTGGATCTCTCGGGAGGTGGTGAATCGCCGGGGTCCTCCGCATGCTGAGGTGGGGCGTGAAGGGGGCGTGAAGGGGCCTCTGGGTCAGACCTGGCGTTTGGGGTCAGGACCAGTCTCCCCCGTGGCCGGTCCCCATTTCTCCGGGCCCAGAGGGCTCAGCGGCCGTCAGGGAATGGACCGATCTTGATGGGTTTTCAGGGAGCGCCGCCTTGGCCGGGCGGGCTGCACAGGCACGTCTCCATTCCCTTTTCTTGCTGAGTAAAGGGGAAAATCGCCAGCTGTGCTGCTGGGTGACTAAGCAGCCAAGGATTTGGCGGGGGGACAGGGCTTGTAATTAAGTGTCCCCTGACCTGGACTTTGTCTCTGGGCTCCCGCGGGGTCCCAGCAGGCAAACATTCCTGCCCTCGTTGCCCCGACCCACTTACAGAGAGCAAAGAAACAGGCTCTGAGGAGAGGGAGCCGCTCCCAGCCTCCTCTGCCCAAGGAGCAGGGGGGGGGCGTGGCCACGGCTGAGGCACGTAGGCCCCTTGGGGCCAGGCTGGTTAATCAGTCAGAGCTGGGAACGCTTCCAAAGTCTGAAGGTGTTCCACAGAAATCTCACCCAGAGCCTCCACTGGAAGGACACTGTCCCACCCCCGCTCAGCCTGGGAGGAATACATTGGGGGTCTTGATACAGTCTGAGGAGCCCCAGAGCCTGAGGCTTCGCCCGCTTCCTCCTAGCTGGCTGCCCAGCTGCCCCCTGGTGTGCAAGGGCCGCGGGACGACCTCCCCTTCCAAGGGAGACAACCTGCAATCCCGACAGGCCAGTGCTTTATTCAGGTCCTCCAGGGGCCGGGCCCCTCTCCCTACCTCCCTCCTGTCCCCCGAGTTCTCTGACTCTCCTCACCTGAAGGAGAGCCCCCCTCCCCCCCATCATTCCACAAGCATCCCCGAAGCACCTGCTGGGTGCCTGTGTGGGAGCCCTTAGTTCAAGGAGCTCACCTTCTGGGGAGGCAGAGGCCAGGGGCGGAAGGGGGAGGCCAGGGGCAAAAGAGGGAGGCCAGGGCCGAAGGCCAGGTGTCTATATCGATATCTATATCAATAACTGGCCATCAACGAGATGCACACAGAGTGGATGAGAAGGGCAGACACACAGAGGGGAGCTTTGTGAGGTGGCTTTACCGACCAAAAGCTTCTCAGAGAAGGCCCCCCAAGGCTCGGCAAAAGAAGGGGCCACAGACTGCTGAGCCCCTTCTACAGATGGGGAAACTGAGGGACCAGAGAAGCCGTGGTGGTCCCAGATCTAGGGGAAATGGGACTCGGGAGGCCCCATGACCCCAAGTCACTCGTGTGCTTTGCCAAGGCCCCAGCTGTCGTGCCACAGCTCCTATCCCGTGGCTCCTCCCCCCACCCTGCCTGGTGCTTCACATGAGAAGAACCAGAAAGGGGCACCCTGTGGCACCAGCGGACAATCCTCCAGGACGGAGGGGGTTTAGGCTGGAGCTAAGGAGCCAGCTTCTGGGAGGAGACGGCCTCACGGGGAGGGGGAGAGGCTGGGGGTGGAATCCCACTGGCTCCCCGGGTGGGGCTGTGCTGAGGCCCCTGAACTTGCCTGATCTTGGGTGAAGTTGTTGTCCAGCAGGTAGGGCGTGATGAAGCTTTCCCCAGGTCGTATCTGAACCATGAAGCCATAAAAGCAGATGTAGAAAACCAGGAACCTCCAGGACTTCTCAGGGGCTGCAGCCCCTGACTTCACCCCATCTGCCATGGTGGGGGCCATGGCACCCCAGGCTGGCTTCCGGTGGGGCCTGGAACAAAAGGAACAAGGACAGCGTCGGTCCAAAACTCTGTCTACCCCCCATCTCTAGTCAGGAGTAAGTGAAGGGGCTGGAGAGACCCTCACCTTGATCCCTGATGTGAAGAAAGGCAAGAGAGGAGGAGGATGCGGGAAGTTAGGGATATATGGGGGGAGGACTCATGGGCAGCTGGAGTCCAAAACAAAATATTTTGTGAAGTCCCAACAGGGAGGATCAAGGAAGACTTGATGGGGAGATGACCTTGGGGTTAGATTTGAAAGGGCAGTCAGGAACGTGAGAGGCTGAAGGGGAAGGAGGTACTGCTAGGAGGGGGAACAATGTGAGCAAAGACAGGGGAAGGAAAACACCAGACAAGTTTACAAACAGAAATAGTTGTCTGAGCTGCAGGGCACATGGCTGGGCAGGCCCAGCCTGCCAGAGGAATTCTGGAAACAAAAGAACAAGGAAAAACAAAGTATCCAGCAACTGCAACATTGTAACAAGCTCAGCCAAAGTATTCAGCACCTGAAACACTGTAGCAAACATGGCCAAAGTATCCAGCAACTAAGACATTGTAACAAGCCCAGCCAAAGTATTCAGCACCTGAAACACTGTAGCAAACACAGTCAAAGTATCCAATGCGACTTTGTGACTAGCCCAGACCCAGGCTCTGCCCGGACAGCCAAAGGCCTGGCCTTGGAGAGAGGGAGTCACCCGACTGGGAGTGGGGGGGGGGGCGCAGCAGCCGGCCTCCTGTAATTTCAAAAGCTTTTCTCCTTTTCCATAATGTGGCTAAGAGGGCAAGATGTCTGGGTGGCTCCATTGTGTACCAGCGAGCAACCTCATTTCTCTTCTCCAAGGGCAAGGGAGGAAGAGGATGTAGAATTAAAAAGAAAAAACTATTAAAAAAAAAAATCTGGAACAAGGGAGCCACGGAGCGCTGGTCTGGGAGTCGGGCAGACCTGAGTTCAAGTGTGACTTCACTTAGTAGCTCTGCGATGCAGGGCAAGTCTGTCTGCCTCGGTTTCTTCAACTGTAAAATGGGTTATAATAACAGTATGCTCTTGTCCTCATCTTGAAGATCGATTGAGATCGCGTTTATAAAAGTTCTGACTTAGCAGGTGCCCAGCACACAGTAGGTACTACATAAATGCTCATTCCCTTCCCTTCCCCTTCACAGAAGTTTTCTGAGCAGAAGTGACAAGCAGGCATCAGGGGACACACCTCTGCCTCGGAAGAACAAGTCCCCCCCCAAAAAAATAGTGTTCCAAGGTCACTTGTAGCTCATAGGAGCCTGGTTCAGTGCTTATGACAAGTGCACACTCTATTCTTACTCAGTCTTCCTAGCGGAGATACCCTTCCTCCATGCTGGGACAGCTCCCTCATGCTGAGATGATTCCCCCACCCTGAGACGTTCCCCCATGCCGCGATGGCTCCCCCACACTGGGATGGCTCTCACAGATTCTTCCCCTCACCGCCCCTTGTCCCTGGCTCTGTCCTGAGCAGCCCCCCAGGGTCTCAAAGCCAGCAGAGCTCTCTGCTGCCGCAGGCCCTGGTGGCCACAGGCACTTCCTTTACAGAAGCTGTACAGACGATAAGGCCCCAGAGAACTGGAAAGAGCCATCTTCTCCGGGCCAGACTCACGGCTCCTTCAACAGCTGCTCCTTGGCGCTGGGCGCCAGGCCCTTTCGACTTCCTCTGACAACTCACGTCAGAAAGGGAAACTGAGGCCACAGGGAAGAAAGGGATCTGCCTGAGGAGACACCGCAGGAAGGAGCGGAGCTGGATTCGAGTCCCAGTCACCAAGCTCACTGGCTGGAGACGTTTCCTAACCTAGCGCGCAGTCTGCAAAGGACACGAGGGACGCCCAAGGGTCCCCGGTCAGGCGGATGGTCCACCTGTGAGCCCAGGACAGCGGCAGCAGCCCCCCCCCCGTCACCTACCCTCTGCTGGGAGTATGGAGTGCTCGGCCGTCCGGTCTGGCGCCCTCCCCCACCGAGGTCTAGGTCTTTCTCCCCAGGGGACCTGGAGGACACAGCTATATCTGTCCCTTCCCACGCCCTGGGGACAGCCCGCCCAGTGTCTGTCCCTGAGGAAGGGCTTGGGTGAAGGAAGCCAGGGATGACTCTGGAGGGGGAGGGGAGAAGTCAGTTCCAGAGTCTCTTCCCAGCAGTAATCTGATGGGCCCCAGAGCCTCCCGGCCCCCAGGCTGAGGCCAGAGCAGTTCCTGGGCCCAAGGACTCGGTGGCCATTCCCAGTCTGGAGAATGATCCCCGCGGCGGCCGAGATCCGCCAGGGAGGGGGGTGGAAGGGGACTGCTCCGACTCAACTGGCCACAGACTGGGGGGGAAAGCCACTGACAGAGGGAGAAACTGAGGCACCCGGAAAGGGCCCCATGGTTGGGCTGAGCCATTATGCTCCAGGATCTCAAGGACTGCAGCCCTGCCCCTCAAAGACTGCGTCCAGCAGGGCCCCCCACTAGCACCAGAACAGGGGCCCCGGGCAGCAACACGGGGCCTTGCCGGCCGGCTGAGCTTCCCAAAGGCCTCAGCGCCCCACCTGGGACTCCTGTCCCGGCGTCCTCGGGCCTCCTCCCAGGCTCCTCCTCAGAGGTGTGTCTGCCAGCTTCTAGGTCGCCAAGCCCCAGGGAGCTGTGGGGGGGGCCTGGCCCCAGGCCCTGAGGGGCGGGCTCTTAGGACAGCGGGGCCACCCGGCCTAACATGAAATGGAGTCTGGTAAGCCCCTACTGTGTGCGGGACCCTGCCAAGCTCGGAGCCAGCCCAGAGCCACAGTATAGACGAGACAACCCAGGACAGAGGTTCCAGCCCTGCCCTTCAGGGCCTCCGTCCCCTCACCTGTGGGCAGCTTGCCCACCCCCAGCCCAGGCTCCGAGGGGGAGGAAGGAGGGAGAGAGGAGGAGAGAGAGGGTGAAGGGGAGGGAGGAGGAAGCAGGAGGGGAGGAGGGAAAGAAGGAAGAAAAGAAGGGGGGAGGAGGAGGGAGAGTGAAGAAATGAGTGAGGGGGGGGGAAGGGGAGAGGGGTTAGAAAGGCACCGAGCCTGGGGGGGGCACCCTCCCTGTCCCGGTATGAGGAATGACCACGGCCCAGGGCAGGAGGAGGCTACCAGGAAGCCTTGAGGTCCCTCTCCCTCCTCCCACCTGACCAGGGACTGAGCGAACAGAGAGGGGCCACGGCTGGCACTCGGCGCCCCCGCCACCCTCGGGGGCTCCTGTTTTAGGTCAAAGCTTCCCCTGTGGGCACAAGTGAGAGCGGAGCCAGAAGTCTCCAAGGCTGCCCAGATGGCACTCTCCACCCCTGAGGGAGGGGGACAAAGGGGGCCCCTGATGGCCAGGCAGCTGGCAGCCAGGAGTCAGAATGCTCTGAGTTCAAATCCAGCCTCAGACACTCCCTAACGCTGTGACTTTGATAGGGTCACTTCACCTCAACCCGCCTGGGGGATAAGAGCCCCCGCCGGGGTTTGGGAGCAAAGAACCGAGTGAGGTCGTCCCTCTGCAGCCTTCGGCATTGTGCAGCGCCGGAGAAAGGAGCTAACTCTGGCTGAGCCGCCTGCAGCAGGGGCAGGAGTCAAGCCCGGGACCCCTTCTTTGGGGGGAGGGGGCACCAGAGACCCGGAAGCCGGAGCAGGAGCCCTGGGACTGAAGCTGGCCCCAACTTTCCACCTGTTTTATCAGGAACAATGACGGAAGAAGAGGCTGCACCTCCTGCCCCGCGGTGGCGCCCTCGGGACCCTGCCCCTCCTCCTGCCCCGCCGTGGCGCCCTCAGGACCCTGCCCCTCCTCCTGCCCCGCCACGGCGCCCTCGGGACCCTGCCCCTCCTCCTGCCCGGCTGCTGCCCTGCTCTAGATGTGACGACTGCCTTGAGGGCAGACTGTCTGGCTTCTCTGTGTCACAGGGGTTACTAATCTCTTAATATATGCACCTTTCCCCTCTTTCCTTCCTGTCCTTCCTTTTTTCTTTCCTTCCCTCCTTTTTTTCCTTCCTTGTTTCTTTTTTCTTTCCTCCTTCCTTCCTTCCTCTCTCTCTGTCCTTCCTTCCTTCTCTTTTCTTCCTTTCTTTTTTCCTTTCCTTCTTCCTTCCTTTTTCCTTTTTCCTTTAATTCTCTCTCCCTCTCTCTGTCCTTCCTTCCTTCTCTTTTCTTCCTTTCTTGCTTCTTTTTCTCCTTCCTTCTCCCCCTCCCATCTTCCCCCTTTCTACAGCACATTGAGATTGGCCAAGTTCAGACTGGCCTCTCGGTCCCTCACACTTGGAACTGTTTCCCACCTCCTTGCTTTTGCATCACCATTCCCATGGCAGGACACCCTCCCAGCAGATTCCTTTCTGTCCCTGCTAAAATCCCCCCCTCCTGCCCCCCAAAGCCCTCTTCACTCTGGGGCCTGCCCTGTCCATCACTTCCTGTCTGGCCCGTATCTGCTCACTGCCTCCCCCTTAGCTGGGGAGCCCCCCCTTCTGGCCTCTGCCGGGGGACCCCTGCAGGACCCGAGGGATGCCAGCGGCCTGGTGCCAAGGAGCCTCAAGCTTGGCCACTAGGGGTCCCAGGGCCACGGTTGGCCCTGAGGGACCCTGGGAGATTGTCCAGGCCTAGGCCTCCCCTCCTGGATCTGCTGCCCTCGCCAGCCGCGGCACCCTGCACACGCACACATGTACTCACTCTCCCTCATTCATGCTCGCACTCACACACTCACACACTCATGCACCTGCGCTTCTTGCCCAGGGACTTCCTCCCGGGGCTTTCTGCCTAGGACCCCACGGCCCGGGGAGGAAGGAGGAGCGGAGGGTCTGTGTCCTGGTGCCCACCCCCTTCTCCCTACCAGTCCCATACAGACACAGGTGGGAGGCTGGGAGGGGTCCCTAGAAGTCCCCCACACACACACACACACTTTGGCTGGGGCTTTCTGGAGTCTCCTCCTCTGAGAGAATGAAAGGGTCACAGCAGGAGGTCCCCAGCATGGCTCCTCCCCAAAGACTTTCTGGGGATACTGAGGCGGAGGCGCACCGGGGATGGGGGAGCCCGAGTGACCAGGGTTCAATTCCTTGGCCACCCTTGTCTGGGGGCGAGTCCTTCCCTCTGCAGGCCTTAGTTTACCTTTTCACAGAGGGGGCTGGGGCCGGCCCTGCCCCCCCATGGGTGATCTGGGGCCTCCCGGAGGGCCCCACGTGGCGCACCCATGTGCTCCGGAGCGACGGGGGCTGAGCGCGGGCTCGGGAGGGGCCCGTTGCCCTTCGCCCCTCAGCCATGCCCCCACCGCGCCCTCTCCTCGGCCCCCCGCTGGGCCGGGACCCAGGTCCGGGCCGGAGGTTCAGGACCGCGGGTTCCTCGCGGCCCGGCAGACAGCCACGCACGTCCGCGGCCGAGGCCGGACTCCGGGGCACTGCGTCTCCCGCCCCCCGCGGACCCCCGGGCAGGGCTGGGAGCCGGAGATGCCGGTACCTGAGTCACGTGCTCTCAGCACCAAAGTCCTGGGATCTTGCGCGGGAGGCGGGGCGGGGGGGTCCCCGGCGGTGGCGCGGGCGGCGGCCGCGGAGAGGCAGCGAGCGGCAGCGGGACCGGACCGCGGACACCGGGGCGGCGGCAGACAGCGGACTGGGCTGGGCTGGACCGGGCCTGGCAGGGAAAGATCTGTTGGCACTCCGGAGAGAAAGGGGCGGGGGCGGAGGGAGTAGGCGCGCGGCCTTCTGGGACTCGCAGTCCCGGGCTCCCGGTTACGCGTGCGCGCCGAGCGCCAGAGGACTACGAGGCCCAGGAGGCAGTGGGACGGGGGACGGGCCGAGGGGGCGTGTCCGGCGGCGAGGGGGAGCCTGAGGAGGCCCGCCCTCGCCTCGGGCCCGCCCCCCGATCCTGCCTGATCCCGCCCCAGCCTCAGCCAGGGCCCGCCCCTTCGCGGGGCGGGGGAGGGGAGAGAGAAAGAGTGGGGAGAGAAGGAAAAGAGGCTTCTCACCCCGGGAGCCCGGGGAGCGAGGGACCAGATCCTCCCCCACCGACCAGTAAATGGAGGATCACCCATGAAGCGCCCC
Source organism: Sminthopsis crassicaudata (assembly GCF_048593235.1). NCBI lineage: Eukaryota > Metazoa > Chordata > Mammalia > Dasyuromorphia > Dasyuridae > Sminthopsis > Sminthopsis crassicaudata. The sequence goes on along the minus strand of NC_133620.1, from coordinate 477,290,977 downwards.
GGAGGCTCCGGCCGCCTGCCCCCCATGCCCGGAATCTCTCCCCCATCCCAATCCTGCCTCAGACAAGGCTGTGGACCCTGAGCGCGCACCCCCTTTGCCTCAGTTTCCTCATCTGCGAAATGGAGCAGGAAACGGCCCAACTCGAATCTGCTCCGAAAACTCCAAGGCCACTGGACAGCAGCGACGTATTTTACCCATTAAATCTTGGCTTAGAGGGGACTGGAAATCCGCAAATACCGATGCTGCCCCGGAACCGTGCCCGGGACAGCGCCAGGAGCGGCCCAGAGCCCGTGGGCACTCCCCTGGACGCTAATGACTCCTCCCGGAGCGCCCCCCCCCCCAGCTGGGGGCTGCCCATGGGCCAGAGCTCCTCTCCAGCCCTCTCCATCCTTTTTTTTTTTTTTTGCAAAGGTCACATGCATCTTTGCCATGACACTGGCAAACATGTGTCTGGGCCGCGCCCTGGAGGGGGAGCGGAGTCTGGCCAGAGAGGCCCCCCTGAGCTCTCCCCAGTGGGGGGCGGCCCCCATGCTCCCACGCGCTCGGGCCCACCTCTGGCTTTGCCCCCGCGGGGAGACGACGGCGGATCCTGGGCCGGGTACCAAAGTCTGGGCCTCTTGAAGCCCTCGTGCCCGTGGCTTCCTGTCTCCGAGGACCCCATGGAGACACCACCTGCCCCTGCCCTCACTGACCCCTCAGCCAGGCTTCACAAGTACTGATGAGACGCCTGCTGGGTGCTACAAGCAGACAGACTCAAAACAGCACCTGCCCCCCCCCCCCAATGTTTACACTGAGATGAAGATGGACAGCGAAGTAACCAGGGTCCCTTCAAAAGGCCGCGGACCCTGACCCTGGGGGACCTGGAAGGAAGTGTTCTTCCTGGTCCGGAGGGCAAAGGTCGTGGCAGTGGGTGTCTGGGAAAGGCAGCCTGGCCTCTGCCGCCTAGGCACTGGGGGGGCTGGCTTTGGGGGAAGGGGGATAGAGGAGCCTTTGAAAGGATGACATCATAGGTTTGCAAGGAATGTGTGTGTGTGCACATGTGTGTGCATGTATATGTTTGTGTGTCCATGTGCCTGTGTGTGCGTACCTGGGAGTGCATGGGAATGTATGTGTCTATGTGAGTGTGAGAGTGTGTCTACGTGTGTGTCTATGCTCATGAGTCTGCATTTGTGTGTGTGTGTGAGTGTGAGGTTCTTATGTCTGGGTTTGAGTGTGTGTGTCTGTGTTTGTACATAGGGATATGTGTGTGGCTGTTATGCCCATGTTGCCCGCTCTTCTGAGGGCCTGGAAGGGTTGGGTGGGTTCTGGGAGGCGCCTTTGCGTTCAGAAGTGCCCCTGACCCGGTCATTGGTTATCGACAGCATGATTAATAGTCATTAGTTACCCAGAAACTGTCTGGAACTTGTTTATGTCACAGTGTGAGTCTGTGTGTGTAATGTGTGTGTGTGTGTGAGAGTCCGTGGATGTGTGCACACGGATGGGGGTGTGCCGTCTGAAGTCCAGAGCGTGGACCTCCCAGCTCCATCTAGTGTTCTATATTAATAACGTGTTCACAGGAAATGGCCAGTCCTGGGAGAAGTCCCTCCTCAGGGAGTGGGGGTGCCCGCTGCCAAACGGGTGCTTCCTACACAGCAGAGATGATGGAGGGGAAAGCGGGAGGCTTTACTACTGCTCCTGGCTCCGTCCGGGAACCTTGAGCTGCTGAGGATTCCGACAAAGCTTCTGAGAGACAAGACGGTGTCAGGGACAGAGAGACTTACACTTTGGGAGGATCTCCACAATCTCACACAAGCTCATAGTCTTCTGCATTCTCACACAATCTCACACAATCTCACACAATCTTGTGCAATCTTGTACAATTTCATGTGCAATCTTGTACAATTTCATGTGCAATCTTGTACAATCTCACATACAATCTCACACAATCTCATACAATCTCACAGTCTCATATTCTCACACAATCTTGTGCAATTTTATTCAGTATCACACAATTTCATGCATTCTCACACAATTGTGCAACCTCGTTCAATCTCACAATCTCACACAATCTCACACAATCTTGTGCAATCTCACACAATCTCACACAATCTTGTGCAATCTTGTACAATTTCACGTGCAATCTTGTACAATCTCACATACAATCTCACACAATCTCATACAATCTCACAGTCTCATATTCTCACACAATCTTGTGCAATTTTATTCAATATCACACAATTTCATGCATTCTCACACAATTGTGCAACCTCGTTCAATCTCACAATCTTGTACAATCTCACACAATCTCGTGCAATCTCATGCAATCTCATGTACAATCTCAGTTCCCTTAAGCCATGACGCTTGGTTCTTGTCCTCTGTTCTCCAAGAGAACCCAAATGCCATCACTGTTCCAGGGTCGAGGTCCGGTGGCCGATCACACAAGATGAGCCCAGACGGCTCCCTTGCAGGTTGGGCACAGGGCCCATGTAAACATTTGGGGCGGATTCTCTGGACACGGAGTACTCAGCAATTCTGCATTGTTCAGGGGGCGCTATCTCTTCTCCATGGCATAGGGCGAGACTGGGTCGGCGTGTCTACCGTGTCCCAGTGGATTGCAGAGTTGTTCAGAGAGAGCCTGAGCTTCTTCGGCCACTTCTTCCGACTGTCTGGTGAGTGCGCGTCCTGGGTGAGTCGTTGTAAACTTGTTTTTAGCCGAACATGGCCAGACTGCTGTCTCTGCAGTAGAGTGGGCGGTTTACTTGAGAAAGGCCCTCAGGGTCTGGGACCTTGTCCTGCCAGGCGATGTTCAGAATCTTCCCAAGATAATTGGAATGGAAGGGGCCTCGGTTTCCGGCACGGTGCTGGGTTTCACGGGCGTACACCAGGAGGTCAGTACGGGGGCTCTGTAGATCTTCAGTCTGGGAGTCAGATTTGTATCTCCTCTCCCAGCCCTTCCTTCAGAGCCTCCCAAGCACTGAGCCAGCTCTGGCAGTGCGGGTGCCAACCTCTTCATCCACACTGCCAAGGAAGTGGACTTAGCCACACTGCTCAAAACTTTTCCATTTGCTCTGACCAACCGTTCCATGCTGGCTGTGTGGGGCTGGCTGGGGGGGGAGAACCCGTGTTTGCTTGGTGTCGTTAGGCCCAAATTAGCACAAGCAGCAGAGAGGACCGACTCTCCTTCTCCTAGAGTTCTGGCTTGTGTTTCCCTTTCAAGTCCAATTGTTTACCGTCAATCTGGTCGCTGACCGTGCATTCGTCCTCATGGACGGCGTCTGACAAAATCTCTGAAAACACCATTAAAGAGCTCAGAAGCAGGCCTTGCTTCACTCCCCTGTGACCGAGAGAGCAAGAGTACCGCCCATTGTCCGGAATCTACGACCTCTGCCACTGAAGAGCTTTTCTGTACCCCAAAGTTTGTGTGCTCTTCCACAGGCCCTCACCACTGGCAGTAGGAAAAGCCTCGGCCCTGTCAGCGCAGCAAAACCCGACGGCTTTCCCTTATTCTCTGATGTCAGCCTTCATCCTTCATTCTCGGCGCATCTGTTTAAGGGGGTCCAGAAACTCGAGGGAGGCAGGGGGGCTTATTTTCACCGCAATTGAGTCTCTTCTCTCTGAAAACCATGATATTGGAGAAAGAAACTGTTCCCAGGCTGTCCCAGGGATCCAGGACACCCCCAAACCTAAAGAGCATCTGGTCTAACGCCATCCAGTGGACACAGCAGGACTCAGGGTGAAGATTTGGGTTTTTCATTGGGACAAGGAAAATGGAGGCTTTGGAAGACTCCCATCTCCTCGGCATGGTACAGCCCTCACTCCTGCAGATTGTGCTCCTCTGACTCTCTCCATGGCCCTCTCAGCTGGACTAAAGCCCGTTGGCCCTTTCTGGGCCAGGACCACCTTTTGAACCTGCAGGTCCCTGGGGGGCTTCATCACCCGGAGCTGATGTCTCAGCAGGAAGGACCAGTTGCAGCAAGGGCTGCAGATGGAGCATTTCCCAAATGGAGCCCGGGAGGGGGGAAAGGGCCAGCCTTGGAGTCAGGGGACCCCAAGATCAAGGTCTGCCTCTGGACGATCCTGAGCATCCCCTCTGGATGTCCTGGGTCAGCTTCTGAGAGCTTGTGGAGCAGGGTCTAACCCTGGAGTCTGGCACGCACTGAGGAAGCCCCTTGGCGCTGGCCCACCCCCAAAGCAGGACCCTCCCCAGGACATCCCCTCTGCTCTGGAAGCTCGTGGCAAGGGCCATCACTGTGGGCTTTAGCGGGACCCCTCTCTAGCAATGCCCTGGGCTCCCAGGGGCCCGGGTCCAGGGGCAGGGGCCCCAGAGAGCCTTCAGCGGCCTGTGGGCAAAGGCTCTGATGGGGCAGAGTTCATGTGGATTTCTCAAGCTGAGCAAGGGAAGAGGGCGGGCCCTGGCCCCAAGGGGCTCGCCCGGGGTCACAAGCCCACTGTCCACACTGGCCTTTGCCAAAGCTGGCCCCCTGCCCACTCACCGCTGGGGGGCGGGCCCTTTGGGAGCCGCTGTTGCACCATGCGCCCGGAGCCCACGTGCTTTCTGTGTGCTCCCCAGGCTCTCCCTCTGGCCCCATCTCTTCCCAGAATTACAGAATATTCAGAGTGGGCCGAACCTCCCACTGCGGCCCTCCCTTGTCAAGCCCAGACCATCAGCCAGTCAGCCTTTAGAAGTTGCCCACTATGTGCCAGGCCCCGGGGTAAGCCCCAAGACGCTGAGGAGCCCCCCCTCCTCTGCCTGGCCAGAGGTTCTGGGACAGCTCCCTGGGGAGGCCTCCCCCTGCCTCTTGGCCACGCCCACCTCCTTAGCCAATCGGAGGGCGGGTCCCCCATGCCCCAAGTCTTCTCTCCAAGATGAATCTGGCCCATCCCTCTGTCCATGTGCCAGGCTCCTGGCCGTCTCTCCTCAAGGGGCATTTCTGCTCTTGTCTGGTCTCACCGGGGTCATGGGGGTGCCGGGGTCCCCCGCTGTGGAGCCCCCAGCGCTGCCCGCCTCTTGTCCCACTGGGCGGCTCCAGACCGCTCTCCCAGCACGGCTTACTCAGGAGTGCAGAGGGCTGCTTTTCAATATGGCAGAAGGAGCCCTGCCAGGGGGCTTTGTGCCAGCACGGGAGGGAGGACTATGTCAGCGCCTTTGGACGCTGGGCAGGGGGCAGCGGAGCCTCGGGCCTTTTGGGGGCCCTCTGTCGGCGGCTGCTCGGCCAACGCTCCGTTACCCCGCTGGCCACACGGGGGCAGCAGCAGCTGAGCCCTCCCAGGGTCTCTGGGATCGGGAGGAATGGCCTTTCTCAGCTCCCCTCCCTGCAGGCGGCCACGGCTCTGGGGAGAGCTCCAGCTAGAGGCGCTGGCGAGGCTTGGGGTGGGCGATCTTCTCCTAATTGTTTCCCGGAAAAGCTGCACTGGGGGTCCCTAAGCCTCTGGCCGGGCCCAGTTTGCGTGGTGGTGGAAGGTTCTGGAAAGTGTTCTCCGGCCGGCCCGAGAGTGAGGGTCGGGGCACTTTCCCTTTACGGCACAGCGGGGGAGGCGGGAGGGAAAGTCCGGGCTGACACAGCGGAGGGGGGGAGGAGGGGCTGAAGTCAGGCGTCCTCCCCTGTGCTTGTTCTTACAGAGTCCATCCTCGAACCCTAACGGAAGCCCTTCCGGTCGGTCCCGTTAATCCCCCATGTTGGGTCCACTCTGACAACAGTCTCCCCCGCTTCCAAGAGCCGCCAGGCTGCCCCAGAGCGCGCGGGGCGCGCGCAACGAAATGGGGCTCGAATTGTCGGCCGGTGGCTCGAGCTTCTCAGCACGGATCGAGCGGAACCCCACCGTGGGCCCAGAGGAGCCGCCGCCGCTGCCGGTGTTCCGGCTTTGCGAGGAGACTCCGCGTTCTGACGGCAGCCGCTCACTGGCGCGCTAATACAGCCCGGGAGGACACAAGGAGCAGCCGCCACTGCTGATGAGAGGCTCCCCTCCGGGCCCGCACTAGGAAGGTTGTGAGGGCCGGAGCGGCCGGAGCCGGGAGCCCTGCCGGAGCCGGGAGCCCTGCCGGAGCCGGGAGCCCTGCCGGAGCGGGCCTCACACAGGGCCAGGGAGCCTGAGCCTGGGGACCACAAGGGAGCCGGAGAGCCGCCTCAGTGTCCCAAAGGCCTCAAGTGCCAGAGGGTGAGGCCCAAAACTGAGCCGGGGGCGGCCGTGGAGCCTGCACAGGGGAAAGCTCCCCAGGACACTGCTCTGGGAGCGGGGGCTCCCGCTCTGGACGCCGTGGAGCAGACGCCGGAAGTCCACTTGTGGGGGGTCATATTCCAGAGGAAGTTCTTGGTCGGGCCCAGTTGGACTGGCGGCGCCGAGGCGGAGTCCGCTTACAGCCCTCTGCCCGTGGGATCGCGTGCCAGTGAGGAAAGCAGCGCTCGAGCGCAATCATGGCTGGAAAGTGCGAGTGTAATTTAAGCCCCATCAGAGGGCTGGAGTACAGGGGCCCAGAGAACCCGGCCCCTGCCCCCGGGACTCCAGGGCTCACCTTCTCTGAGGGGAGCCACGTGCCTAGAGGTGGCTGTGCTGGCTCCGGACCCACGGGAGGCGGGGTGGGAGCTGGAGAAGAGCAGCAACGCGGGCTTCTGGGAGAAACCGAAGCACCACGTGTCCGATCATGAGCGCATCATAATTATTTTTATTATGTCTGTCTGCCCAGATTGTTGCGAGAAATATTAAACATGAGGCCAAACAGACATTTCTGGGGCGCTGGGCCCGAGCCCTCCAAGAAGCCGAGCTGGAATAACCTCCTGACATGTGCCCAGCTATGTCCAAACCTGGGGAGTCCGCCTTGTTTTCCGGCCCGGGAACTCCTTCACATCGCCCCCGGGGAACTCCTTCACATTGCCCCCTGGAACTCCTTCACATCGCTCCCTTATTGTCCGGCCTGGGAACTCCTTCACATCGCCCCCTGGAACTCCTTCACATCGCCCCCTTATTGTCCGGCCTGGGAACTCCTTCACATCGCCCCCGGGGAACTCCTTCACATCGCCCCCTGGAACTCCTTCACATCGCCCCCTGGAACTCCTTCACATCGCCCCCTGGAACTCCTTCACATCGCCCCCTTATTGTCCGGCCTGGGAACTCCTTCACATCGCCCCCTGGAACTCCTTCACATCGCCCCCTTATTGTCCGGCCTGGGAACTCCTTCACATCGCCCCCTTATTGTCCGGCCTGGGAACTCCTTCACATCGCCCCCGGGGAACTCCTTCACATCGCCCCCTGGAACTCCTTCACATCGCCCCTTTGAGAAGGGTATGAGCTTCTGCGGCTTCTGGCAGCTTGCTGACCTTGTGGAACCTCAGTTTCTCTTTCTAGATGCTCCTTGTCACCCTTATTAATCCAGTCTGCCATTTTGCCAGGAGCCCAAGGCTGGCTCCCTGACCTGTAGACATCTGCACGGTCGAAATCAGAACATCCATCCCTTCTTGGCCCAGCAGCACTTGCTCCATCTACTGCAGCAGATGTGAGCATCACATCTGGGACAAGCGGAGCAAAGTCGGCCTTCTCTAGGGGTTCTGGGGCATCAATTAAGGAACTCATCTGCATTTATTAAGCACTTACTATATGCAAGGCACTGGCCTAGGATTTGGGGATACCAGACAAAATGAAATCACTCTTTTGGTGTGGGGGGGATCCGAGACTACGGTGGGAATTATTCTGAATGGGGCGAAGCTCTGATGAGTCTGGGCTACCAGAGGGGAGGGATGTCAGTCCCCTCTATGACTTCTCCCAGGGTTAAGGTCCCCATTGCCCTCTCCTAGTTAAGTGTCAGCTTTTGTTTATGTTTGAGAGGCAGTGGGCAGTCTTGGGGTCAGGACACCTGGCACCAATCCTGCCTCTGCCACCATTTGAGGCGCCTTCCCCAGCCCCCCCACCCTGGCTGCTTCTTCTCTGGAAGTCCTTCCGGGCTACCCCCTTCTCAGACGCTCCCCATAGGGAGTCTCCCCTCAGAAGCCCCCCAGGTGCCTCTCCTCACAAGCCTGCACAGACTGCCTCTTTCCCTCTCCTCACAAGGCCCCCCCAAGGCTTCCCCACTTTGGAAGGCCGCTTTTTCCTGAGGCTGCTGCAATCCCTGTCTCACAGGTTCACATCTGAGGGGTTGCCCTCCATTCCTCACACCCCCCTCCAACTCTAATTATAGGATCCCATCTCCAGAGCTGGAAGGGCCTTCAGAGGCCTCCAAGTTCAACTCTCTAATTTCACAGATTGGGAAACTGAGGCACAGAAGGTTGACTTGTCCAGTGTTACACCGCTGCCCATTTTGGGCAGTTCTGCCTTAATGAGACCTCCCCCCCCCTTCACCTCCTTCAGGGCCCAGACTTCCATTGAGTCCTCGGCTGCCAGAGGGATCTCCTAAACCACACCCTGACCAGGAGCCCAGGGGCTCTGAGGGCCTGGATGAATGGTCAGCAGCAGGGAGCAGAGCTCCCAGGCAGAGATGTTTCCCGCTGGGGAGCCTGGTGGGCCCTTTCTCTTCTTTTCCCTGTTTCTTCATCTGTGAAATGGGCATCCTAATGGCACATCCCTCCCAGGTGGCCGTGAGCTGGAAGGAGGAGCCCAGGCCTGATATACAGGGCCACCTTCTCCCTTATGGGACATTCCTGTCATGGCGAAGGTCTACACGTTCTTCCTGGCATTCTCCTCCCTCAGGCCCCATCCCGGCCCGAGTGGACGCCTGCCCCTGGTCCCTCTCCTGGTCTGCCTCACATCCCCCTCTCCACAAAAGCTCGGGCCCCATCAGAACGTCGCTCCTGGAGAGCGGCTGATCTTTGTCTCCACCTTTCCCAGTGCCTGGCACGTTCTGGGCGCCCAGAGGAGGCACGAACAGGCCCGTGTTTGCTGAGTTTGGGCGCCTCTTCCCTGGACCTGGCCTGGTACATTTGAGGCTTCGAGTCTGGCACAGGCCCACACACAAGCGGATGGTGTTCTCTGGCCCTGTGTCTTGCTGGCTCAGGACACCGAGCCACAGGTGCATCCTTAGGAGCACTGGCCCATGGGACACCGAGCCACAGGTCCGTCCCCAGGTGCGCCGGGCCCATGGGACACCGAGCCACAGGTCCGTCCTCAGGTGCGCCGGGCCCATGGGACACCGAGCCACAGGTCCGTCCTCAGGTGCGCCGGGCCCATGGGACACCGAGCCACAGGTCCGTCCTCAGGTGCGCCGGGCCCATGGGACACCGAGCCACAGGTCCGTCCTCAGGTGCGCCGGGCCCATGGGACACCGAGCCACAGGTCCGTCCTCAGGTGCGCCGGGCCCATGGGACACCGAGCCACAGGTCCGTCCTCAGGTGCGCCGGGCCCATGGGACACCGAGCCACAGGTCCGTCCTCAGGTGCGCCGGGCCCATGGGACACCGAGCCACAGGTCCGTCCTCAGGTGCGCCGGGCCCATGGGACACCGAGCCACAGGTCCGTCCTCAGGTGCGCCGGGCCCATGGGACACCGAGCCACAGGTCCGTCCCCAGGTGCGCCGGGCCCATGGGACACCGAGCCACAGGTCCGTCCTCAGGTGCGCCGGGCCCATGGGACACCGAGCCACAGGTCCGTCCTCAGGTGCGCCGGGCCCATGGGACACCGAGCCACAGGTCCGTCCTCAGGTGCGCCGGGCCCATGGGACACCGAGCCACAGGTCCGTCCTCAGGTGCGCCGTGATCGGGGCTTCCTGACTGCAAACCTATCCCTGGGGATGCCAATTCATTTTCTAAATTACAGGATAAAAACTGGAGCTCTGAACCAGCCGGCCCCTCCCCCTTCAGCTCACACCGGCAAGCCCTTCCTGGGCTCCCGGGGAATTCAGGTTCTCGGGATAATTGGAAGATTGGGAGGGCACTGCTGTGCGCAGATGGGTGACGAGGCTTAATTGAGCCTCTGCACAGGCCCCTGCAGGTGCGAGGCTTGTTTTAATGAGGAAAAATCCCATGTTTTGGTGGCGTCTCCAAGAGCCTTCCTTGCCTGGCAGCAGCACACCGTGAGCCCCTCTCTCCTCGCCAGGTACATGCCCTCAGGGAGGGTCCCCAGGCCTGCCGGGAGGAGGGGGGTCTCACTCAAGGTTGCCCTGTCCAGCTGGGGCAGATGGCTTCATTTGGGGGGTGGGCCCATAGCTGGGAAGGGTTCCCGAGCTGCTGCTGGGGGGGAGGGTGCGGAAATCGTGCCAGAAGTCCCAGGCCAGTAAGAGGCTAGCAAGGTCACAGAGAGGTGCTGCCCCTTCAGATGGTCACGCCTTGGGACAAAGGTCTGGCTGCCCCGTGCTGGTTACAGCCCTTCCCAATGACTAAATCTCATGGAGCTTCTTGGGTTGATTATCGATTCTGTCTCCTGCTTCACTGTAGGTCAGAGAGCATCAGCCTTTCCCAGAAAGGGGAAAAACAACCACAGGTCTGTGGGAAGGACTCAGGAAGCGCCCAAGCATTCCGCAATGAAATACATGAGGGAAAACTGAGGAGGGAAAACTGAGGAGGGAAAACTGAGCCCTCAGAGCCTCTGGGGGCAGACACACAAGGGAAGCAAGGGGCTTCAGGGAGGAGGGGGATTGGCCAGAGCTTGTGAAGTCCGGACGGGGAGAGGCTGGCAGAGCTGGGAGGCACAGGTGCCCCTGCCACTCCGGAGCTGCATGGAGCACGGGTGCCCCCTCCAGGTTCTGCAGTTGGGGGCAAGAAAAAAGGTGAGCTGGAGCCTGGGGCCTGGCTTCTCCTGGACTGTTTGGGAGGGCAGCAGTTTCTCTCCTTTGAACTCCAAATCAGGAGAAACTGAGTCACTCTGGGGTGTACTTGTCTTCATTTTTCAGACGAGCAAACCGAAGTTCAGAGACTGGAAGTGGGAAGCCCTGAGTCCTAGAAGTCGCTAGGATCTGAACCCCACTTTTTCAGTCTTTCAGACCAAACTTCTAGCCACTGTACGCCAGCACTGAGGGGCCCCTATCTGTAAGCCGTCTGCTCATGAGATAAGGGCATTATCTCCAGGGCCTGCTAACCCTGGCACTTGGCTGGCACAGTGTGTGAGTGTGTGTGTGTGAGTGAGAGAGAGTGTGTGTGTGTGTGTGTGTGTGTGTGTGTGTGTGTGTGTGTGTGTGAGTGTGTGAGTGAGAGAGTGTGTGTGTGAGCATGTGTGTGAATGTGTGTCTGTGTGTGTGCCACAAAGTCTCCACCTGGTAGCCCCCACCCCTCACACTTTAGAGGCTCCTTTGGCCGGGCTGGCCTCCCAGGAGCCCTGGAGCCCATGGGCTGGTCTTACGGCCCAGCTCTGGAGCTGGGCTCCGGTTTCTTGGCTGTTGACTGTCCCTTCGGCCTGGCTTTCCCGTCAGACTTCAAGGATCCCCTGGAGAATCGGGCACCAGGGGCCCAGGCACCTGATAAGGCCCGGGCCAGCATCAGAGCCAGTGCTCTCTCTCACAAACCGAGACCTTGGCTTAACTAACAGGACCAATGTATTTTAAAATGTCATTTTTCTGGGAAGATGTTACATCTGCCCTCACTTTCTCCCAGTGAAAAACCAGTGTGTTAATGAGTTGGCACCTAATGGGGGGGGAGCTGGGCCCTGGTCTCCTGCTGAACGAGGGGCACGTGCGAACCTCCCAATTCTCGCCCTCGCTGCCTCCTCATTTCTCCAATTAGAGGAAGGGCTGCTCCCCGTTTGACGCTGTCAGTGCTTTGGAACACAGAGCTGTGGAACCGCCGGCGGACCAGGTTGGGGTCTCCTCTGTTCTTTCCCCTCCTTACGGTCCCACAGGAGGGCCCTGATGTGCCCAGCCAGCAGATGATACTGCCAGTGGGTCCCAGGCTGGCACGAGCTTCCTGTCCTCACTCTGGAGGGCACAGGGGAAGGCAATGCCCCGGCAGCTGTCTCAGGGGCACCCGCCTGGAGGCCTCTCTCTGCTCCCTTTCTGAATCATCTCAGCCCCAACTAATGCTGGGTGAACCTTAATGCCAGCTGACATTTACACATCCCTCTCAGGCTTGTAAGTGCCTAAAGAAGTCCTCTCTCGCACGGAAGGGCTGAGCTCCCCTCTTTACAGATGAGGAAACTGAGGCTGGAGATCCATGGAATCTATGTCCATAATCCTTGCTGGCGATGGGATGGTCAGGGCTGATGGGGGGTATGCGTGTGGAAGAAGGACCAGGGACTGAAGGAAACACAGGCTGTGGAGGACCCCTGGGGAGGCTAGTTTTCAAACAGAAAAAGCCTTCTTGGGTTTTCAGCTCTAAGGACTGCAATTGTCTGGCAGATCTGATGCTTCTCTATCTTTCTGTCTGTCTCTGTGTGTTCTTGTTCTCTCTCTCTCTCTCTCTCTCTCTCTCTCTCTCTCTCTCTCTCTCTCTCTCTCTCTCTCTCTCTCTCTCTCTCTCTCTGTCTCTCTGTCTCTCTGTCTCTCTCTCTCTCTTGTTCTTGTTCTCTCTCTCTCTTCTTGTTCTTGTTCTCTCTCTCTCTCTTCTTGTCCTTGCTCTCTCTCTCTCTCTCTCTCTCTCTCTCTCTCTCTCTCTCTCTCTGTCTCTGTCTCTCTTTCTCTCTCTCTTCTTGTCCTTGTTCTCTCTCTCTCTTCTTGTCCTTTGTTCTCTCTCTCTCTCTCTCTCTCTCCTCTCTCTCTCTCTCTCTCTCTCTCTCTCTCTTCTTGTCCTTGTTCTCTCTCTCTCTCTTCTTGTCCTTGTTCTCTCTCTCTCTCTCTCTCTCTCTCTCTCTCTCTCTCTCTCTCTCTCTCTCTCTCTCTCTTCTTGTTCTCTCTCTCTCTCTCTCTCTCCTCTCTCTCTCTCTCTCTCTTCTTGTCCTTGTTCTCTCTCTCTCTCTTCTTGTCCTTGTTCTCTCTCTCTCTCTCTCTCTCTCTCTCTCTTCTTGTCCTTGTTCTCTCTCTCTCTCTTCTTGTCCTTGTTCTCTCTCTCTCTCTCTCTCTCTCTCTCTCTTCTTGTTCTCTCTCTCTCTCTCTCTCTCTCTCTCTCTCTCTCTCTCTCTCTCTCTCTCTCTCTGTCTCTCTGCTTCTGTTTGTCTGTCTCACGGTCTCTGTCTGTATGTCTGTCTCTGTCCCCCTCTTTCCCCCCTCTCCCCTTCCCCTTTCTCCTCATCCCTGTTGCTAACATTAAGGAGGAAGCCGCCGAAGCGCTGCCTTCTTGGCTTTTCCCATCTTGCCAGGCCCTCTGCAGCCTCCGGAGTGACTCAGGCCCCAGCACTGTTTGTCTCCCCCTCCCTCCCCCTCCCAGTTCTCAAGGTCTGCTCTGCTGGAGCTGACATAGAAGGACTCATTCTCTGCAATTCAGGGGGAGCCCCCCATCCTGCTTGTGGGGGATGCTCACGGCCTGTTGGATTTGGCCAGGGCCTCTTTCCATTGTAATTCAGTTTTTCCAGGCCTCCGTAAGTGAGCCCAGGGTAGTTTGTCAGTTCTGACAGAGGCGATTAGGAGGCCCTGGCCTGAGCGCTGGCCAGACATTACCATCCCCAAGTCGGTCTGATTTAATTCCCTTGGGAGATCTGGGGCAATGGAGCTGGATTACAGATGGGGAGCGAGGAGGCCCTGGAGGCTTCCGAGAGCCGATCTCCTCAAAAGGGGGTGCAGCAAAGCTGCCAGAGAGTATACCTAGGTGCCTTGGGGTAGGAACGTCTGAGTGTTAGCCAAGCAACTCATTCAGCCTCCTGACTATGGCTAAAACTCGGCCTTCTCATCTGGAAAATGGGAACAGGTAGTATTACCGCACCATCACCACGCAAGAGTGTTGAGCAAAGTAATTTGTAAAATGTAGAAAGCCCCGGGAACATCAGGATTCACATCACTTATTCATTCAACCAGCATTTAGTAAGCACAGCCTGGGTACTCGGGCAGCCGCCCCTGGAGTGAGGAGGTTCAAATCCAGCCTCAGACACTTCCTAGTTGTGTGACTGAGCAAATCACTTACCCTTGTTTACCTCAGTGGCCACATCTGTAAACTGAGCTGCAGAAGGAACAGGCGAACACTGCAGCACGTTCATCAAGGAAACTCCAGCTGGGGCCCTGGAGAATGGACTGCCATGCCCTGACAAGACTGAAGCGATGGACAGCTCCCCACATGCCACGTGGCTGCACCCGCAAACGCTTGGACGAAGCCAGGTGCCCGATGCCCTGCCCCGAGGGCTTCATTCTGCTCCAGTGAATGGAGAATGGAGTGTTAGCAAGACTTAGGACTCAGTTTCCCAAGAACCTGGGACTCACACAGGCCTGAACTTGGGGGCTAACACTCCCCTACCCAGAGTTAATCCAGGCAAGTGTTCAAAGCAGTCTTAGATGAAGCCCATGTGGAGGTGATGGGATGCCCAAGTCCTGTACAGAAATCCAGTGTCTGGGGGAGGTACTGGGGAGGAGACGGCTTTGATTTCATTTCTCAGCAAATGTGTGAGAGCCCAAGGGCTTAAGGGAGCCCTGAAGTAATGCTAGTGGGCAGCCCCCTGCCCTTGGGAAGCCTTCCTGCCCCCTTCCCACAGGGATCCTCAGGGTCTTCCCAAGACGTCAAGCTTTAGAGCTGCCGTGCTCCTGCAGAAGGGGAGCACGCTGGGAGATTGTGAACAAGCCCAGCCCCTGCATCGGACCTGGACTCGAACCTGCCTTCTTTGCTCTCCTGGGAGAGCGCTGCAATGGAACCAGGTGGATAATCTTTTTGTTCCCAGGGAGCACTGCGCCATCACAAAAGCTTCTCTTGCTACAAAGTTGGATGCTCCAACTCCGGAACCTAGGAGTGTGTGCACCCAAGCCCACGCCATCCACAACACTCCTCTGGCTCAAGGCTGGGTCGTGCGCTGCCCGGGGCTGACGATCCCCTCCCCTGAGCAAGAGGTCAGGGCTCCCCACCCCCAGCTTCCATCTATATGTGCAAACATATGCCCCACCCCCACCATGAGCTCCTACTGTGAGGGGCGATTACTGCCTGGGCAGTAAAAACTACTGAGAGGGCAGGGAAGGAGTCGGGAAGCTTTGGGTCAGTTATTAGGGAGCACTGGACAAGTAAACCTAGGTGCCTGGGAACCTCCTTTCACAAATCACCCTTCCCTGGAGCATGAGAGACGGACAAAGGGGGGCTTTTGTGTTGGATCTTGCTGGGGATGGTGCAGACCCTCGTTTTTCTTCCTCCTTTCCCAGAGCTGGGTTTCCCTGCGGCCTTTCCCTGGCCTGGAACTCAGCCTGGGATTCCAAGATGACCGTTCCTTCCCTCACACCAGGCTGCTTCCTCTCCTAATTTATTTCCTCCAGAAGCCCCCATTATAAATGGGCTGCCAGAGCTAACTGGCCGGGATAAATGTCCGACAGAGGCGGCGGTTATTGGCGCCTCCCACCCCCAGCCCCAGGAAACAAGGCCTGCCGGGACCCCTGCTTCATACTCAGTCTCCCTCCTCTCTTCCAGGAGAGAAAAGGCAAAGGGAGTTCATTGGCTCGTGACCCTGAGGGCCATCCCCTCGTTCCAGACACCTTGTCCTTCAAGCCGGAATTGATTCCCCGCAGTCATCCTGGACTGCAAGGTCCCCGAGTTCAGGCACCAGGTTCTGGTCCATCTGGTTGTTTTCCAGCTCTGGGTAAAGGGCTTTGCACGGGTTGGCTGTTTAATAAATGCTTGTGAAACTGGGAAAAAAAAACTGCCCTTCCCCATTCCACCCTGGCAATTATTGTCAGCAACCCCCTTCAGTCACCTCTTATTTATTTTCAATCAATCAATCAGCCAACAAGCATTGATTAAGCACTGCCTGCTGGGTGCTAAGTGGGAATACAGAGAAAGGAAGCCCACAAACCCGGCCTGGGTCTCAAGGAGCTTTCACAGGAATGGGGGAGAAGACAGGGACTCAGCTAGGTTCCCATAAGACACTGCAGAGCGGGAAGAGATCACCAGGAGCGGATGGGAGGAGGCGAGTTGGGGTGTTTTGTGGCCACCTTGTATCGTTCTTTCCCATAGAGTAGGATGTAGGCCCCTGGAGGGCAGCCGCTCTCTACTCTGCATCCTCGGCTCCTCTCACAGGTCCAGCACCCGGTAGGCGCTCACTCGGCTGAATCAAACTGAATTTCTTGTGGAGACTTTGGGCAGTGAGCCTTTAACTCATCCATGCTCCTTTGCAAATTGGTGGTAGTCACATGGACACTGCCTGGCTTCTTTGTGCTGCTTCCTCCCTGGGACCAGCCCCTAAACCAGACCTATACTGGCTCAGAGTAGGTTTGGGGCCACAGTCCCCAGATCCTCCTAGCACCTAATCAGAACTTTCCCCTGACCATGTCTTTGGGAGGCCATTGACCCGCTCCTAGTCGGCCCACGTGTGGATCCCGCTCTCCTGATTCAGCCACAAGCAGATGGCCGGCCAGTTAATGGTCTTCTGTCCAATGGGAATGTCCTGCGTCAGGTCTGAGCAGAAGATGGAGACTGGCTCACTCAGCACAACAGACTCCGCAAAGCTCTGGGCTTGACTCTTAGACGTAGGGCTTAAAACAGAACACAATATATAGGGAACTGACTCTAATTTATAAGAAATCAAGCCATTCTTCAATTGATAAATGGTCAAAGGATATGAACAGATAATTCTCAGATGAAGAAATTGAAACCATATGAAAGAGTGTTCCAAATCACTATTGATCAGAGAAATGCAAATTAAGACAGCTCTGAGATACCACTACACACCTGTCAGATTGGCTAAGATGACAGGAACAAACAATGATGAATGTTGGAGAGGATGTGGGAAAACTGGGACACTGATGCATTGTGGGTGGAGTTGTGAAAGAATCCAGCCATTCTGGAGAGCAATCTGGAATTATGCCCAAAAAGTTGTCAAACTGTGCATACCCTTTGATCCAGCCATACTACTACTGGGCCTGTATCCCCAACATATCTTAAAGGAGGGAAAAGGACCCAAATGTGCCAAAATATTTGTGGCAGCCCTTTTTGTAGTGGCAAGAACCTAGAAACTGAGCAGATGCTCATCATGGAGAATGGCTGAATAAATTGTGGTATATGACTGCTATGGAATATTATTGTTCTGTAAGAAATGACCAGCAGGAGGAATACAGAGAGGCCTGGAGAGACTGATAGGAATAGATGCTGAGTAAATAAATGAGGAGAACCAGGAGATCATTATACACAGCAATAACAAGATTAGGTGATGATCAACTCTGATGGACGTGACTCTCTTCAACAAGGAGAAGACTGAGCCCAGTTCCAGTGATCTTGCGATGAAAAGAGCCATCCACACGCAGAGAGAGACTGTGGAAAGCGAGTGGCTCACAACACAGCATTCTCACCCTCTCTGTTGTTGTTTGCATTTTGTTTTTTCTCATTTGTTTTCCTTTTTGAGCTGGTTTTTCTTGTGCAGTGTGATATTTGTGGAAACATGTGGAGGAATTGCCCATGTTTAACCTATATTGGATTAATTGCCAAAGGAAAAAATTTGAAGAAAGGATTTTGTAGGGATGAATGTCAAAAATTATCCATCTGTCTATTTTGAAAATAAAAAGCTTTAATTAAAAAAAATCAAAAAAGAGAGAACACAGCCCTGCCCTCAAAGAGTCTGAGGGAATTTGAGGAGGGAGGAAGCTTGAGCCACCGGGAGCTTGGTGAACCAAGTAACTCCTAGCTGAACCTGAAAGGGAAAAAATAAGCTGAGTGGGGGATGGGCTGGGGAGGGGGGAGGCAGGGGGGAGGCAGAGGGAGCAGGAAGCTCTCTCCATGGTCCAGGTGAGAGGCCAGGAGCGTCTGACTGGACTGAGTGCGTCCAGGGGAGCTGGAATGAGCTGTTTGAACACTAGGGGGCACCATCCTCATTACCGTGGCTAAGGTCTGCAGAGGGCCGGCCCAGGGGATGGAGAAGACTCTGGGGGCTGGGAGTGTCCAGACATCAGCGAGCATCCTCCTCTGCTTTGAGTCTGCTGTTAGAGGGAAAAGTGCAGCTGGACAAAGGCAGAGGCTCCCAAGTTCCGGGCCTGGACGCTGTGGAGGCTAGCAGTGAAGACACTGGAGCATCCCTGTTTTTCCGGTCCTGCTTGGTCCCCAGGCCCAATTTCTTTGAGTGTCCCCAGGGGTCTGGCCACCGTCCGGTCCCACCCAGACATGGCTGCGAGGCCACGGGCCGAGGTTCCCCCACGCTTCCATCCCTCCGCAGGCCTCGTAAATCACAGGCAGCCCGAGAATAAAGCCTTGGGCCAGCTGATCCGTTTTTGCTCCCATTGATCGCGGCTCTCCCTAGCTGAATTTATATTTCATGCAGAGACGCTCCATTGACTCCTCGGCCCCCTGCCCATTGATTTAATGTCAAGTCATGTCCTGTAGTCCATTAACTGATTACAGTTTTTTACGGGCCCCATTTGTTATGAATATGGGCCGGCTGGCGCCACCAAGCTTGCGCCAGGAGCAGCATCTTCTTTCCCCCTGACTTTTCGGTCATCTGCCTGTTTGCTAACGGAGGCAGCTTTTCTCAAGGTGGCTTCTCTCGTTGGAGCTCTGGGACCTCCGAGACCTTCGTCCGAAGCAAATCCCGAGTCGGCACTCTCCGTGCGCTCTGGGCCCATGAGGGCCTGGGGGGCAACTGGGGCGGCTTCCAAAGAGACCCCCCAGCCGTGGGTAAGAAGCCCCCCATCACTGATACAGGATGTGAATCGGAGGGCCAGTGTTTGGGGTCAGGATCTCCTGCATCACTGGGAGCTCTGGGATTCTGGATCTGGGGGAGAAGGGACCTCCGAAGCATCCGGGTCAAGCTGGGCTGATGGCACGATCTCCATCTCTTGACCCCCCCCCCCCCAGCCTCTGCTAGGAGAGGTCCAGGGAAGGAGAGCCCATCTTTACTGGCAGCTGCAATAACAAGCTTTCCTCCATCGGGCCCAAACCTGCCTCTTTGGGACAGCTCCCCGGAGCACAGGGCGAGTGGATCTGCGCTCTCTTGCTCATGGAGGTCTTTCCCACACTTGGACAGAGCTCTGCATCTTCTCAGCATCTTCAAGCTCCATGAGCTTGTGATGACGCTAAAGGACGCCCACGAGAGGAAGGCCCTGAAGAAAGGAGGCTCTGATGGCGTTTCTTTTATTATTATTATTATTAAAGCTTTTTATTTTTCAAAAGATCTGCATGGACAATCCTTCAACATTAGCCCTTGCAAAACCTTGTGTTCCAATTCCCTCCCTTCCCCCACGCCCTCCCCTAGAGACAAGTAGTCCAATATATGTTAAACATGGTAAAATAGATGTAAATCCAACGTACGCAGACAGATTTCTACAATGATCGTGTCTGATGGCATTTCTTACGGCACTTCTAGGCAGCCAAGCCGAGGAACGACTCTGCCTCTGGTCAGTGGGCAGCCTGTCAGGGGTGGGGAGTAGATGGGGATCTCATCAGTATAAGAAACTCCGGGGGGAGGAACGCCCATCCTCCGGTGCTGGTTGGCACCTCTCCTATAGTCTCAGAGAGCTGTGTGGCGCTCTGGGAATTAGTGATGGGCCCCGGATCACACGGGGGCTCAGGCAGGGCTAGAATAGTCCCTCATGGCCTCAAGACCAGCTCTCTGTCCACGCCGTCGTATTGCCCCTTTATTCCAAATGTATGAACACATCTGTACAGTGTGTATGTGTGTATGTCTATGTACACAAGTGTGTACATTTTTCCTCTGTGTCCCCACAATGCTTTGCATTTCCTTGGCGCCCGAGACCCATTCGTTGATTGACTTTTGTCACCATAGGCCGGCAGCAGATGACCTGGACCATGATGGGGAGGAGGGACTTGTGCCTCACTTGTGCCATGTGCTTTTCTTACTGATCTCGGTGCCCGGCCCAAATCATGGTATCTGTGAGACCCTGCCGAATGCCCATCTGAGCGGCCTCCTTCTAGGGCTGAAAGGGCTGGCCGACCACGTTTGAGAAAAGGAAAGGGCTGAGACATCCGTGGACCAAAGATTATGAATTACGGGTCAGCCCGGCTCTTTGGGACTCCTCATTTGTTTTCTTTAACTTCTTTGCTTTTTGTCCTTTTGTAGAGATGAGGCCATCAAGACTCACCCGATGGAGGGAGAGGGAGGCAGGATCAGCCTGGGATCTCTGCTTTTGCCGCTTTCTTGGAGCCATGCTGGGGCTCTCCAGCCAAAGGTATCAGCCCTTCATCCTATCCCACGCCGTGAGCGCTGTCTGAGCCCAAAATGTGGAAGCCACCTTCATCTCATCCCAGCTCTGTGAGCCTCCGGGAAGGCTGGACTCAGCCCTACGAGTGCTGGTGAATAAACGGAGGCCAGAGCTTGGGGCTGGAAGCAGGAACCATTTCCCAGCACTGAGAGAGGAGGGCGGTCAGGGTCCAATTCAGCCTCTTTCCAAGTCACGTCCTAGCCTTTATTTTAGCTTCTGATTTAGGCCTGATTGACAAAAGGTATTAAACTCAATCTGCCTTTTTATTTATTCATCTCCAAAGATCGGCTCCCCATTATTCCCAAGGACAAGTCAGATCCAGCTTTAGGACCCACTCCTTTTCCTTGGACTTGCAACCACAGCAGTACCTTGGAAGCCATTTGGGAAATTTTAAGAAACATCCATCTTGGGCAACATTGCCCAATCGTCCCACTCCCCTTGGGCCTTCTACCTGCATTATCCAAAGGTTCTAGTGGCCTCCTGCGGCTTCATGGGACGCATCCTGCTGCATTTGCAAAGCTGCGTGCCTGTTCCCACAAACTGCAGCCAAGGGGTTCCTGGGAGGTGCCGGGGACCATCCAGCCTTTGCCCCTGGGGTGGAGGAGCAGCTCGCTGCTATTCAAGCCATCAAAAAGCCTTACTGGGCGATACCATGTGCCAGGCACTTCGTGGGGTGCTGGGGATCCTCGGAGCCCTGCCTGGGGCTCTCCATCTCCACGCTTTTTATAAACACGTCTTTGTCCTTTTCTGGAGGCTTGGCTCAAGTTTGTACCGCTCAGGCACTTAAAAGCACCTACTCTGCGACAAAAGAACTCAGGCCAGTAACAGGGATTTCAGGTCTGGGAGGCAGGAACTAGGGAGCCGAGTACCCCAGGGCTGGAAGAGTGCTGCAGCCCCTCGTAGCTGGAGTCGATGGCAACGTGGCCGCCCCTGGCCAGACCTCCTCCTTCCATGAGTCCCGGAGACAACGAGGATGAGGGCGCTGGTTGGCGTTTCTGGGAGATCTCTGGAAAGGCGCTTGCATCCGTATGAAGCTTCCCCGCCAGCCCCTCTCCCTCAGGAGCAGCTGGCTTGGCTGGCTTTCTTGGATTTGAAGTCAAGTTTGTTTTTCTATCTTAAGGACTGAAAATGCCTCAAGGAAATTAATTCCATAAGGAATTGTTCAGAAGGGCTGAAGTGACAGTCATTCCCGTGGAAAGGGAGAGAGATAATGGCTTGGCTCTTAGCTGGGGGAACATGATCGGGGACCAGCTCCCAGCTTTCCAGGGGCTTGAGGGGCAGTGGAGTCCCTTGGCGATTCTGACATCACGGCCACATGCCACGGGGATGGGTCTTTTGCCACGTGGCTGGGCATGTGACAAGCTCCAAGCCGGGAAGTCTGTCTCCACAAGCAGACTGCTCGTGACTGCCAATGCAGACAGGCCATGGCCTTGGCGAGAGCCTGGGTTGGGAGACCAAGGCTTCCCTCCCGCAGCTGACCCTCAGAAGCTTCCGTTTCTTCACCTCTAGAATGGAAAAAATGGTCTTGCCAGAGCCTGGCTTGGCTTACGATGATCATAGGCTCATGGGATCCCAGATTGGGAGCGGGAAGGAGCCTCGGAAGCCTTCGAACCCGAGCTTCTCATTTCACAGAGGGAGCTGAAATCGAGAAACATTCGGTGCCTTGTTCAGGGTCACAGGTCAGTGAGTGTCAGAGGCTGCAGTAGAATTCAGGGTTTTCTGACCTTAGACCCAGGTCATAGCCATCATCCCTTTTAGCTGCTTGTGGATTCATTGATTGACAGGTATCAACTTCAAGCCATTTCAATTCAATACAAATGTGCCAGATCTTTATTGGGTGTGGGACCCGAGTTCAAGTTTTCCCTCTGGCCCAACATACCCACTGCGTGACTTGGCAAAGTACTCAGCTTCTCAGTGCTAGGCAAGACTGCAATTTACAGAGAAGGTGACAGCCTGCACGGGTAGAGGGAGTTCCCTCATTCAGAAGTTCCCTGCCCTAAGGAAACTGCAGGTCCATCCCTATCCCTTTGTATCAGACACTGTTGGTCTGCTAGGGTGCAGTGGAGAGAGTGGTCTCAAAGACCTGAGTTCAGATCCAACCTAAGACACCTCCTAGATGTGTAACCTCATTTAACTTTTGTCTGCCCCAGTTTCAGTTATAAAACGGAGATTAGGCTAGCCCCCCCTCCCATCTGTCCCATTTGTTGTGAGGATCAAATGAGACGATTTTTATAAAGCAATCTGTCCAGTGCCTGGCACATAGTAGGGGCTTATCAAATGCTCTCTCTCTTGCTTCCTTGCTTCCCGCTCCATGCACCCACCCTTAAGCAGCTTGCATTTTGCTGAGGGGCTGCAGCCCACTATTACCAGACCAGTGCAGAGACAGGTAGTTATTCAGGCTGCCTAGAACACGGAGTGTACGAAGGGGAGCAGCAGGCTAAGTCATTTCTATTTGCCCACAGGACCTTCACTAGAACCATGGAAGCGTCTTGACCAACGGCCGACAGGGTCAGTTGGGTGGAGGATGGGTTGGGAAGGGAATGGTTAAAGGCAGGAAGGGCATAGGAGGCCATTACAAAAGTCTAGGTGGGAGGTAAATGAATGAAGGGAGGGAAGAGTAATCTGGACACACAAAGAGAAGAGTAGTGGTCTCTGTCCTTGGTGCTAGTTTTACCGGTGCATGACCTCTACTTGGCAATGCAAGAGTGGAGTGGAGAGGGTGTGTGGCAGGACTGGCAGTCTGAGCAAGGGTCAGAACATGGGACACCACAGAATGTCAGCCCTGGAGGCCCCCCGAAACATGAGCTCCTCCAGCTGCTCCAGGAAACGAGGCCCCGGGAGCTCAGAGGAGGCTAGAGGGGCTGGTGGAAAAGGAGGCCCGAGTTTGGAGCTGGGCTCCACCACCTGTGAGCATCTGTTCCTTTCTGTGTACAATGAGGGGTGGGCAGGGTGGGGCCAGATCCCCTTCCAGCTATCATCTGTGAGATCTCAATCTTGCAGCTGACACGGTGTAATCAATGTCTGCTAATAAGTGAAGGAAGCAGGGAACAAGGCACTGTGGTGCTGGAGGACTCACATTAGGCTGAGCATTGGGAGATCTGTTACTTCTTACCATCAAATCTATGGCCATGGGCTCTCGGTCCTCAGTTTCCCAATGTACCAAATGAGGAGCTTGGATGAGAACATTTCTAAGGTTCCTTCTAGCTCTAAATTCTAAGCTTTTAGAAACTGGGGTTCCAGAAAATGTTGTGACTAAACAGCAGCAGCTCTGGGGCTCTTCTCCAGGAGCTTCTGCCATCAAGTCCCCTCTACGCTAAACGGATCAAACACACCTGGTTATGGGAGAATAATAGGCACTGCCCAAAAGCCATCAGTCAGCACGCATTCTCGGTGTCAAGCATGGAGAAACCGAGGAAAGGCAAAAGAAGCCCCTGCCCTGCGGGAGCTAGTATTCTATGGAGGGAGATAGTACACCTCTAAGTCTCGACAAGATTCTGAGTAGATGCGGGGAGAGGGAAGGACTGGCAGCTAGGGCCTGGGAAAGGCCTCCTGAAGAAGGGGGCACACAAGGTAGGGAGGGACGTGCCGGCTGTACTTGAAAAAGGAGGTAAACATCTGCAAACACTGACGTTCTTTATTCTAGGTCTGTTCTCCTTGAAGCGATCTGTGAGAGTGGGACCTTGGAAGGCTAGAGAATCATACTCAATTGGAACCCCTGAGTGGTGGGTCACCCCCTCCTCTACTTATTGGGGCTCCCGTGGTTCAGGATCATTATGATCATGAGCAAATTTGGGGGGTATTGAAGAGCTGACAGCTGTCCTGAAGTTGGCCAAATAATTGAGGCTGACAGCTGTCCCAAAGCTGGCCAAATAATTGAATAATTGCACGGCCATGTTCTAAGCAGCTGCAAAGAAGAGCTCCCGCTCCTTCCTCTTCTCCCCCTCCTCCTCCCCTGCTGCCATGGCTATCAGCTCCAGGGCCCAGAATCCAGAGCTTAGAGCTGTTCCTCCCCAAAAGATACCAGCTATTCCTCCGAAGCAAGAGAAGGGCTCCTCATTTCATGACAGGAGGGGAGGGTGCCCCCAGGAGCTAATGCTGTCGTGTCATATCAGCGGGCAAGTTAATTAAGGGGAAAGTCAACTTGAAAAATAGCACGTTGGGAGATAAATGACAAGTGATTTGCACTGAGTCGAGCAATCTTTGATACACAATTCTTCAGCTAGAGATTGCATGGTACAGTGAATGAAGGGTTAGATTTGGATTCAAATCCCAGCTTGGGCTCTTGCCAGATGTATGGGCTTGGGCAAAGCGATTTACTCCTCTCAGCCTCAGTTCCCTTGCTTGTGAATCAAAGGTTGGACTTGATGGCTCAGAGGGCCCCATCCAGGTCTAATTTTTCTGCTCTTTGAGAAACCGGAGAATGAAAGAGCTGGCCAGACCGGGTGTGTCCAATGCAGTAGAGACCTCTCCACATTACCTGTGGCCACATCAGAAAGGTGGCCGAGGCTGTGCCCAGAAGACTGGATCATGACGGACTCATTCCATGATGAAAGGCTGCCCTCCAGCAGGTACGAAGCATTGCCTCAGCACAAAAGGTGCTCTGGCCAAAGAGGTTAGGGTGAGGGTTAGACATATTAACGACCATCCTGACTGCCCTCGCCAGAGTCAGAGCTCTATCAAGAGATGCAAAGGGGAATTTCCATGCAAGAAGGCCTGGGATGGAGCCCTAATGGCTCACTTCATCTGAGTTGTTCTGCGTGTACAACTGCCTGCAAAACTTCATGAGAGTAGTCAGTACTTCTGACAGGAGAGGATACTTTTTCTTCTCTTTATACAACCCCATCATCTCTCAGTCCCCCTGGCCTACCTCCCCGGGCCAGTAATGCTGCTTTCAGGGACTCCACACCGTGTCTATCTTTCCCAGTATCACTGGTCACAGTGCTAACCATATCTCCTACGTATGATCTCTTTTTAATCCCCCTCTACCTTCCCTCCATAGAGGGGTTACGGTCTTTCACATCCATCTATTATCATTCTCTAAGGAGGAGAGGGGCAGAGACATCTCTGACCAACTCCCTTGTGGGGATTTCTGGGGCATCTCTTTTCCAGAAAGTTAAGGGACACCCACCTTTGCTACCTATCCAGATCTCCAAGAGTTCGTTATACCTTTAAACTCCATCTCATGGGGGCAGAGGAGAATCCAGCAGCTGTCCATAACTGAATTACCTGAGGGATTCAGGCTCCCATGCTCCTGTGTTCAGTCACCATATGGGGGATGTTTCTGAGAAGGAGGAGCTGTCAGGTCCAGAAGAAGACTTCCTCACCACATGACCTTATCTATGAAACGAGGCAGTGGGTCAAGAAGCCTGCAAGGCCTCCTATAGCTATAAACCAAGGGCCTTACGATCTCTGGTCTTTGGATGCCATCTGCTCAGACTTGGTCTTTGGGCTCCCACAGATGGAACTTTGGCCCTTTGTCAGCCTTCCCCTCGCCTCACCAGATCTTGGCCTTTTCTGGATGGTTGCTGAAGAGCCTGGATCCCTCTTGACATGGATTATTTCCAGTGGCCAACGTTGGAATAGGCTATATTTCTGGATTGTCACTTATTAGCTGTATGATCCTGGTCAATCACTTCATCTCTGAATGTCTCAGTTTCCTCATTTTAAAAATGGGGATAATAATAGCATTGAATGGTAAGGTTGTTGTGAGGATCCAATGAGATCATATTTTTTTATAAGTCCTTCACACAGAACCTCGCATGCAAGAGATGCCATCTAAGTTACTGATAGCCTTTGTTCCCCTTTTGTCTCATGGCACTGCTTGGGTAGTTCCTCTTCTCAGCTTCTACCTGCTTTTCAGCTTCTTCTATCAGAACACAAGCTTCTTGAGGGCAGGTGCTCTCTTACTTTCTGCTTCCACTTGTATCCCCAGTGCCCGGCACAAAGTAAATGCTTAACAAATATCTGTTTTGACTTGATTTGATTTGACTTGTCACCTCTCCATCAAGAGGAGGAGAGTTCATTTCTTTGGGCCCAGGATTGTTCATTGTCATTAGGAGGTGTGTAGGGGCCCTGTAGAGTTCCCGTTCACCGTCACGTCATCAGTTGTAGGCTTGGTGGACTTTTCTCTTGGCTCCACTTGCTTCACTGCGGAGCAGCTCCTACGAGCATCCATTTGCTACTCTGATGCTCTCATTTTTATCATCTCTTACAGCTCTGGACTATTTCTGTACATTCACTCTCCTTGATTTAGTCAACATCCCAACTGCTGGGCACCTTTTTGGATTCTGGTTTTTTTTGCTATGTTAGCTTCTGTTGCTCTGATAGCACTCCCAGTCTGGAGTACGAGGCTAGATTCTGGAAATGATGAGCTAAATGCTTGGCTCCCTACATCTTTCCCAGATGTCTAGCTAACTGGGAATCCAGATGTATGTCCTTATTTGTAAAAGAAAGGGGGTTGGACTAAAAATGGCTTCAGTAATCCTTTTCAATTCTAAATCCTATGAGATCTATGAAGCTTGGGCCTGCATAGCTGTCATCCTGCATGTCCATTGAATGACTAATGTTGACCAAGAAATTACTTCTGTTTATGGTCATATATATCATGGGTGATCTTATTTAGATCACTTTTTTTTAAAAGAGTATTTTAAAAAAACAATTACTTATTTTATTAAATTTTTATTAAATTTTGAATTCTAAATTCTCTCCATTCCTCTTGTTTCTTCCCATATCAATTATATCTGTGAAACAATGTAAAGATATTTTCATATTAACCATGTTGCTAAAAAAAAAGCAACAAAAAAGTGAAAAAAAATTACGTGCATTGAGACACTTATCAGTTCCCCGTTTACCTGGTAATCCTAACAGAGGTGGATAGCAACTTGTATCACATCCTTCAGAATCGTCTTGGATCATTTTGTTGATGAGGATAGTTCAGTCTTTCACAGATGATAATACTTAAAATATTGCTATTATTGTATGCGATGTTCTCTTGACTTCAATTCGTGTAAGTCTTCCAGCTTTTCTCCCTGAAACTATCCTGTCCATCATTTTTTATAGTACAATAATATTCAGTCTTGTTCAGTAATTGCCCAGTTGATGGAGAATCTCAATTTCCAATTCTTTGGTGCCACAAAAAGAACTTCTATAAATATCTTTGTACATACAGGTTCTTTTCATTATTCTTTGATTTCTTTGAAAAGAGATGAAGTAGTGAGTCAAAGAATATTCATAATTATAGGCCTTTGAGCACAGTCCCCAAATATTCACCAGAATGATTGGATCATTTCATAATTTCATCAACAGTGTGTCAGTGTCTCAATTTTTCTACATCTTCTCCAAGATTTGTTAATTTCCTTCTCTGTTATATTAGCCAATGTGATAGAGATGAGGTGGCACTTCAAAGTTGTTTTAATATGCATTTCTCTAATTAATAGTGAGAAATTTTTGAATGACTATAGATAACTTTCATTTCTTTGTCTGAAATTTATATCCTTTAACCATTTATCAACTGGAGTATGACTCATTTCTTAAAAATAAATTTGACTTAGTTCTCTATATATTTGAGATATGAAGCCTTTATCAGAGAAACTTGTTATAAAAATTTCCCCAGTTTCCTGCTTTCCTTTTTTAATCTTGTCTGCATTGCTGTGTTTGTGCAAAAATCTCTTAAATTTGATGTAATCAAAACTATCAATTGTACTTCCCATATTGCTCTTTACCTCTTGTTTGGCTCTGAATTCTTCCCTTATTTATAGATCTGATAGGTAAAATTTTCCATGTTTCCATACTTTACTTATAATATCATTCTTTATTTATAAATCATGTACCCATTTTTTACTTGTCTTGGTATACAATGAGAAATGTCCATTTATCTTTAGTTTCTATCAAATTACTTTTTAGTTTTCCGGTTTTTTGTCAAATATGAGTTCTTGTCCCAAAGTTTATCAAACGCTAAATTATGATGGTAACTTACTTCTGGATATTATGTATTTAATCTATACCAGTTATTCACTATTCTATTTATTCAATATTACCAGGTTTATTTTGATAGTTACTTCTGGGTAATACTGTTTGACCTTTTGTTTTTTCAGATGAATTTTGTTAAGATCATAACAAAAGATCCAGGGGATCAATGAAAAAATATAAAGGAAGATAGCCTAGCAGTATGAGATTTCAAACAGTATTACCCAGAAGTAACAATCAAAATAACCTGTTATAGCTGAGAAAAGGAATACTCTTTGCTATTCCTATTCAATTTTCTCTGGAAATCTATTATATCTAACTTTTTTCTAAGATTCTATTTATCACCTTAAATTCTTTTTTGTATATTCTATGATTATATTTATTTAGGTCTGAGAATGTGAAATTCGAGCTCCCCACTAGTACAGTTTTGCTCTGCATTTCCTCCTATAACTCCTTTAACTTTTTCTTTAAGAATTTGGATGCTATGCCATTTAATTCATATATTTTTATTATTGATATTACTTCATTGTCTACAGTTCACTTTTTTTTAGCAAGATGTAGTTTCCCTTATCTTTTTAAATTAGGCCTATTTTTTACTTTTGTGTTGTCTGAGATAGACTGCTATTTCCCTTCCTTCTTTTAACTTTACCTGAAGCATAGTACATTTTGCTCTAGACTATTATCTTTACTCATTGTGTCCCTTGGTGTTTCAAGTGAGTTTCTTGTAAATAAATTGGATTGTGGTTTAGTACATATTTCTGTCTACTTCTATTTTATGGTTGACTCCATCCCATTCACATTTACAGTTGTGATTACTAATTGTGTATTTCTCTCCATCCTATTTTTTCCCTATGTTTCTCTTTCTCTTTTTACCTTCTTCCCCCTTAAAAGTCTCTTTTGTTTCTGACCACTGCCTCCCTTAATCTGTTCTCCATTTTATTTCTCCCTCCTTCTCTGCTCTCCTTTTCCTTCTAATTTCAGCTTAGGTAATTTCTGCAACAAGTTGAGTATTTCTGTTTTTCCCTCTTTGAACTCAATTCAATAACAATGAGGTTCAAACCTTGCCAACCATCCTCTAATTTTCTCTTCGCTTGTAAAAGCTCTTTTTGGAGTGCTTCTTTTATGTGAGATAATTATTCCCATTCTGTCACTCCTTTCTCCCTATGAATCTCTATTTCTCACCCCTTAATTTTATTTTTTTTGGAATCATCACACCATAATAAACTCACACTCATCCTCTGAATATGTATATTCCTAACTCCTTCATAATGATAAAATTCAAGTATCATTTTCCCATAGAGTAATGTAAAGAGTTTAATCACATAGAGCTTATGATATCTCTTTCATTTTTATCTTTTTGTGCTTCTGTGTCTTATCTTTCAATGTCAAATTTTCAGCTCTGGTGTTTTCATAAGGAATAATTGAAAGTCCTCTATCTCAATAAATGCCCATGTTTTTCTCCTAAAGGATTATCCTAAGTTTTGCTTGGGAAATTATTCTTGATTGTGATCCTAGCTCCTTGGCCTTCCAGAATATTGTATTGCAAGTCTTCTACACCTTTCACATGAAAGCTGCTAAATTTTCTGTGATCTGATTGCTGTTCAATAGCTACTTTCTGCTTGCTTGCAATATTTTCTCCTTGACCTGGGAGTTCTAAAATTCATGTATATTAGCTATTTATTTAGAAATATATATTTCTGGTCTTCATTTTGGTATCTATCTCAGGAAGTGATCAGTGTACTCTTTCAATTTTTTTTTTTACCCATGATTTAAGATATCAAGACTTTTTTCTTGATAATTTCTTGATAACAACTACATTCTTTTTTTAAAATCATGGCTTTTAGTTAGTCCAATCATTCTTAAATTGTCTTTCCTCAATCTATTTTCCAGAGCAGTTGTTTTTCTAATAAAATATCTCACATTTTCTTCTATCTTTCATTCTTTTGACTTTGTTTTATTGTTTCTTCATGTTTCATGATGTCGTGAAAAACCAGCTTCCAGTCTCCCAATTCTAATTTTTAATAAATTATTTTTTCCCTTTTTTTTTTGGTGAGACAACTTAGGGCAAATGACTTGCCCAAGGTTACATGGTGAGCAAGTATCTGAGGCTGGATTTGAACTCAGGTCTTCCTGACTTCAGGGCTGATACTCTATATACTGTCTCATCTAGGTGCCTCAAGAATTATTTTCTTTATTGAGTATGTCTCTTTTTTCATTTCTAATTTTGTTTTTCCCCAGTTCTGTTTTCTAAGGTGTTGTTTTCTTCAATATTTTTGGGTATCTTTTACTAAATTGTTAACTCTTCATAATTTTTAAAATTATTCATTTCTTTCCCCAATTTTTCCTCTTTTTCTCTTATTTGATTTTCAAAATTCTCTTGGGGCTATTCCAGGAATTCATGTTAGATTTGTATCCAATTTATATTGTTTTTTGAGGCTTTGACACTGTTGGTTTTTTCTAGGTTTCTAGGTAGGTGTCTTAACCTTCCCTCTCACCATAGTACCTTGTTATGGTCAGGTTCTTTGTTATTATTATTACTGTCATTTGCTCTTTCTCTCTCCCCCCACCATTTTTTGACTTCTAACTTTAATTAAAGATGTGCTTTTATCCTGAAGCAGAGTCCTAAGCTTCAGGTCTTTTTGGCCACTGTTTCAGAACTAGCTCTGGGAGTCTGTAGGTTTTTGATACTTCCAAGGTGGCTTGATTCCAGGAGATGTGTAGTCACTGCTTTCCTGGCCTGTCCTTTGGTCTTTACTCAAGAAAGGACGTTGCTCCCTTGCAACAAGTTCTCTTGCTGTTACAAACACTAGTTCCCCTTTCTGCTTGGGAACTAAGACTAAGGTACTTAGTTTCTTTTAGGTGACTATAAATATTCTTCTCTTCCCTGGAACTGTTACCAGAGTTCTGTTCCTCTGCCACTGAAAATGCTAATGCTACTCTATGTCCAGAAACTATGATCAGGAAATAAATATGGACAAAAAGATTCCTGCAGCCAGTGCCAGCTAAGAGTCCCTTGTGATCTTTTTGTGATTAGTTGTCTACCCCTCCCTTACTATTTCTAAATTAAGAGCTTCTGCTGTCACCATCACAGCTGCCTCAAAGTTTTGCATCTGGTATCACCTCCACTTGTACTTCATTGGAGCCAACTCTACTCCTGTGTCACTGGCTTCCTGGGTTGTCTTCCTCCTTCTGACTTGCTACATTGTCTTGGGCTAGATAAATGTCTCACCTCAACCATTTATTGCCTGTGTGGCTCCAAAATTTAACTTGAGGAGATATTTATAATTGTTTGGAGGGAAATGTTGGGAGAGTTCAGCTGAACTTCTGCCTATATCCTGCCATTTGGCATGATCCTTGGATCATTTATGCCAGTTCTTCATAATGCTAGCCACTAGTGCTTTGTTCATTCACTTTGTTGTTTATCTGATGTTCCTCTCATAATGCATACTCTCAAGTCCAGTGTTAAGGAAATCACTAAACAAACAATGCTCCTGCCCAAAATGCTTTCAGACTCTTCCTGACCCCGTAAGCAAAGAAGACTTCCATTATTAATACCAATTATGGGTTCTTCTTGTAAATCTCCCTGGATGCTACCCACATGGTTCCATGAAGGCTCAGTGGTGAGCACCTTGGAACTGTCCATTGCTATGGTGCTGACTCCACTCCCAACTCTCAACTCAACTAAGACCCAGGCTGCCATGCAGACCAATGAGTGTTGCATCAATAGGAACTTCTTGAACATGTGATTTTTGAAGAGACTGGAGGGCAGCGTCTGGCTGGGCATAAACACACAACCCCCTCCCCCTCCAGGCAAATTGACCCAGTGTCAAATTAGTGTCAAATGACTGCAGCTAGAGAGACCCATGCTGCTCTTCTCCCTTGCACCTTCTCAAATATCTTGCTCTCAACATGCTTTCTCTTTAGACACCACATAGAGCTTCTGGACCTTTCAGCTCCATCTATCTAGGTCTTGAGTTGATTGACTTGTTCCTGCCTGATTTGAACGCCCTAGTGGGGCAGGCATGTCCTTATGGCAGATTCCCTGTGACAGATGTTGAGAGGTCCTGGTTTCCTTTAATTAACCAGTCAACAAACATCAATGTAGTTTGACTTTGGGCAGGCATTGTGTTAGCAGATAACCCAATCAAACACAGGAGTGGAGACATTCAACTTTCATTCTACTGGGGGGAGTGGATAAACTGTACCAGTCAACTAACAAGCATTTATTAAGTGCCCACTCTGGGCCAGACCATGTATTATATATGTTGACTGTAAAACCCAACCAACAACCATCTATTAAGTGTTTTCTACATGCCAGGAAATGTGTTAATCATTCAAAATCCCAAAGCAAAACCAACTCAGTGATCCTGCCCTCATGGAACTTCTCAATTCTGGCTGATGCAGCACAGACATACAAGTACGTACAAGATAAGCAAAGGTATTTTGGGAGCTGGGGACTAAGAGCTGGAGAGACTAGGTCGGATCTTGTTGGGGAGATCAGAGCCAAGCTCAGCTTAGATGCCATCTTGGAGTTTAGACTCCATGAAGCTGGGAATTCAATGGAGTGAGCAGAAGAGGCATGGGGGGACAGAGTGTGCACCATTCTGTTGCTTAGCAGTCGTCCACCACTTCACCTAGCAAAGGTGAAAGATGCATTTCCTTGTCTCTTCTCTTAGGTCAAGATCGGTGATTATGATCACTGGAGCTTATCAGCTGGAAGAGAATGCAGAGGCCTCCTAGCTCACCTCTCATTTTACTGAGGAAGATTGAGGCTAAGAAAGGTTGGGCAGCTTAGCCAAAGCCTCCCAGGTGGTGAGTGGCAGTGCTGGGATGGAAGCCCAGCCATTTCCAGACCTCTTCCTCTGTACCCCAGGGATACCTCCCTGCCAAACTAGGGCCAGGCAGCTGGGGTCTAATGAGAGGGAACATAATCATTAGACGCTGGCCTGGTGCCACATCTTGTATCTTCATGAACCCCTTGCCATCTCAGTGATTAGTTGCAGTACGTTTATAAAGGAGAGTGAGCCTGGAAGGAAAAGCAGGAGGCCTGCAATGGCAGCCCTCTCTGAATCTCCTTTCACCAGAGCAGACAAGAAAATTCTTACTCTCAGCCTGGAACAAAGGAAGCCACGGAAGGGAAGAGGGCCCAGCCGTGGGGGCTTTGCCTTCTGCTCCTGGCTCGCTTTCTGACTCATTGGGTGAACTTTCCTTTCTGAGCAACTCCTTCAGCTTCCTTGTCATTAAAGCCAAGATAATGAGCCCTTCCCCAGAGCCAGGCTGGCAGAGATGGCTGAGGTCATTGTGCTGGAGAGTTGCCTGGATACCGGGGTGGGGGGGTGGGGCTGGCAGGAGGGGGTGCAGAGCCTGCTGCCTTGCTCTCCGAGGTGCTTCGGAAGGCTTTTGGGCTCAAAAGCTATCAATTGTTTAGGATGAATATATGATCGATGTCAGTTTTAGAGAAGTGTCTGGACTTTCTCCTTGCCTCTCTCCAATTACTCCCCCCTCTGAGAATGGAGGTGCTCCAGCTCTTTTCCAGATGTGGCCCAGACACGTCTTCTTTAAGGGAAACAGAGCAGTGGAAGGAAGGAAATTTTGGACTCGGGGAATCTGGGATCAAATCCCAACTCTGCCACCCACTGTCTGTGTCATCTTGAAGTGTGCATCCTCTCTGGGTCTCCATTTTCTCTTCTGTGAAGAGAAGGCCCTTCAAGGTCTTATCCTTCATGTGTAAGTACATCATATATTTCACCCTTTTCTCCAGCAGCTTCCTGGACAGGCTTTAGAACATGCACATAGATCCAGGGCTGCAGGGAAGCTTGTTCAGCTTAGGCACATGGGAGTAGAGGCAAGACTGCCTCAGAGTGTCACTGTCTGCCCTCACAGGCAAGCAGAGACTCTGGGGCCAAGAGAACCGGGGAGCCACAGGCCTCTTCTCTGGCACTGACACCTACTACTAGAACGATCTTGGACAATTGTCATTCTCTTTTTCTGCCTCAGTTTCCTTATCTCTCAATGGCTTTGGGTTAGACAAGAAATCTGAGGTTCATCCTTTCCTGTGATCTGTAGCTAATATTCTATCATAAGACTCCTTTTAAAAATATAGCATTTATTATGCTATTTAAAAGATTTTTTTATTATGAATTTAATGACCATCATGGCACATTTCAATATATAAGTAAGAAGGTGGGATGGCTGTCAGGAAGTTGCAAAGCCCTTTCACTGATCCCAAACTTCCCAGAACAGCATTAATGCACTATTGTTGGGGTTGCAAATTCATCTTTTCAATATAAATATTTTATCACTATTGCCAAAGAACACAGAAACCTAGAACATCACTGACTCTGAAAAACTAAAGTCATGCAATACATTTCCATAATAGTCATGTTGTGAAAGAAAACACCCTCCCAAAAAAAGAAACCCTCAAAAATCAAGAAAATAAAAACATATGCTTTAATCAGTATTCAGGCACCGTCGGTTTTTTCTCTGGAGATGGATAGCATTTTTCATCATAACTCCTTCAGAGTTGATCCCATCTCTTGTAAAAGATACAGTCACACGAAATCAATCTCCACATCAGTCATGTTAGGAAGCATAAATCTCATGTTGCACTTCTAGTCTCTCCCTTTTTGTGCTGTCTTTTAAAGTTACAATTGGTCATTGCCTTAATGAGAGCACGTCCCTTGGCCCTTGTAAACCCATTCATAGCTTGTTTGTTTGCTTGTTTTCCAGTACAGTGTACTTAGAGTGCCCTAGAAGCAACTCAAAATAATTCAACCACTAACTTTAGGAAAGTTGCAAGATATAAAACAAAGCTATTGCCAACAGCACTCAGCGGGAAGAGCTAGAAAAAGAAATTCCATGCAAAATAGAACTGGCCCAAACTAGGTACATACTAACATATCACACCATTAAATAAGCTCCAAAAGGATACATGATTTAGTAATGAAAGATCACATCATAAACAATAGAAGAGCAAAGGAGAAAGTCTCTTTCAGATCAATGCATAGAGGAAGACTTCAAGATAAAACAGTCAGAGAGG